>NC_053028.1:608271482-608418781 GCF_003073215.2 Triticum urartu
GATGTGTATTACCGAGAGGGCCCAGGGATACCTCTCTGATACTCGGATTGACAAATTCTAATCTCAATCTATGCCAACCCAACAAATACCTTCGAAGATACCTGTAGAGCATCTTTATAATCACCCAGTTACGTTGTGAAGTTTGATAGCACACAAGGCATTCCTCCGGTATCCGGAGTTGCATAATCTCATAGTCGAAGGAATATGTATTTGACATGAAGAAGGCAATAGCAATAAAATTGAACGATCATTATGCTAAGCTAACAGATGGGCCTTGTCCATCACATCATTCTTCTAATGATGTGATCACATCATTCTCCTAATGATGTGAACACGTTATCAAATGAAAACTCATATCAATGGTTAGGAAACCTTAACCATCTTTGATCAACGAGCTAGTCTAGTAGAGGCTCACTAGGGATACGGTGTTTGTTTATGTATTCACACATGTATTAAGGTTTCCGATGCCTCTAGGGCATATTTCCTTCAAATATCCCCACTAGGGTTCTACGCTACAACATGCCCTAAATGGCGAACTGTCGGAGCCGGCGCCAGGCGAGCCGAGCAGCGTGGCCCCGTCGCCCCTTCCCCTGATGTGGCTCCGCGTCCGCGACCACTCCTCGCCCTGCTCCCCTTGACATCGTCGTCGATCAAAATCGGGGCAAGGCCCGAACCCGGCACTGGGAGAGCTAAACCGCCTCACCCGCCCGCATCGCTAGTTCCCTCGTCATTGGAGCCAGCGGCGTGGTGGAAAACGATATGAACGACGCCCACCTGCCCGCCCTTGTCGGATCCGGCGAGTCCACTGATCCATTGCCCATAGCAGGATCTCCAACAGGTGGCGCTTGGATCTCCTCCCAAACAGCTACTTCTCCTCCGTCAACGTATCCAAGACCGCCTGCGCCTCCTCCTACATCTCCGTTTTGGTGTCGAACCAGGAATCGATCTCGAGCAGGCGACTACGCTTGCGGGCATCGTCTCCCGCAAACCTCCTCATCCTCTCTTCCAGGATCTCAACCATCATCGACGGGGGTTCCAGAGGGGTGAATCTCTCTTCGGTCTAGGTTGGGGAGGAAGGGGAGAAGTGAATGCGAACCACTGTACTCACCAATCGCCAATGACTTTAATCATCTCTCCCCCATCCACCATTTGCGCCGACCGAGGTGCTCTGCACTGCATGGCCAATCGCCTCCCGGGAAGTGTATCGTGTCACGCGACACAAAATTCTTCCCTGCACGACACGCTCGCCACTCAACCACGCATCCCTCGTCTCCGACGAGGGAGACCGTGTTGCCCCGGAGCGCCACCACGTCCAGCCGATAAACGAGCACCCCCGCCACCCTGAGATCCGGAAGGTACCACGCCGGCCACCACAAGTCGGCTGTTTCACACATACCTCGCCCACTTTTTCCTTAGAGCAACTCCAATGGGGAGACCCATTTTGTCCGTTTGGGTCATTCGGACAGAAAAGATGGCCCAACGGGGCGACCCAAACGACAAGGCGTCCGCCCGCTGTCCACTTACTGTCCGTCCCGGACCCAAACTGAACGCAAATATGGGAAGAAATGGGTCGGCGACGGACAAAAGCGGACGCTCTCGTCGCTCGCTCGTGTTCTCGCGTGTCCGACCTGGTCCCACGCATCAGCAACCTGCCTCCAACCAAAGCACCGCACGGCCGCCCGCTCGTCCCCAGCTCCCACGCCGCCGCACCAATCCCGCCCGCCGTTGGCCGGATCCGACGCCGACCGGCCAGATCCATCCCGTCCCGCGCGGATCCGGCGCCCCTCACCAGTCTTCGTGCCTCGCCGGCCGTGCGCACCTGCGAGGCCACCGGCGCTGGCCGCCGCTTCCCGCCTCGTCGAAGGCAACCTCCCGCATCGCCTGCGGCCACAACAGCAGCAGTTCGTTGGCCGGGCGCGGCAAGCTCGGGGAGGGAGGACCGGGCCACGGCGAGCTCTTGCCCGGGCGCGGCGAGGGAGGGTCGGGCGCCGCGAGTTCTTGGTCGGGCTCGGCGATGGAAGGCCGGCCGCGACGAGCTCTTGGCCGGCGCGATGAGGGAGGGCCGGGCACGGCGAGCTCGGGGCCGGCTGCGGCGAGCTCTTGGCCGGGCGCGGCGAGGAAGGGTCGGGCGCGGCGAGCTCTTGGCCAGGCGCGGTGAGGAACAGCCGGCCGCGACAAGCTCGGGGCAGCCGCGACGAGCTCGGGGCCAGACGCAGCGGCAAGCTTGGGGCGGGCGCGGGAGGAAAGCTGCGTCTCCACATTGCGTGTCCGCTTTTTGGTCTTTACGTTGGGTTCAACCACGGGCAGCCCCTGTCCGGCTCATGTCCATTAGGCGGACAAATGACCCAAACGGACAAAATGCGGACAAAATCTGTGTCCGTTTAGGTCACTGCGTTGGAGTTGCTCCTAGGATCCCACCTCTTCTTACCGAAGCTAAGAACACATTTTGCAACAGCAATGAAGTCCAGCACAATTCACACGGGTAACACAGGATGGGCATCAATGGTTTAGCAAGGACCAGACGAGGCTGTGAACGGATAAGTCCGAGCAACAGAACAAAAGAAGTTAAGAAAGGCGTGATCCCTAGCCGTTAGACTGGGGACAAGGGTACGGGCCATGCGAGCACGAGGCCACGACGCCGTTGCAACATGACGGGCAAGTACTACCAGGCAATTGTGCGTACTACCCACCCTCCTCCACTTAGAAAGCAAAAGACAAACCAGGATTAGAAAAGCCCAGCAATAAGCAAAGGCAAACGGCAAAGGAAGAAGAGAACAAGATGCGACATGGGCGGCACGCCGCTTTAGCATCCACCGTAGATCCAGGCACGCGGCGCAACAACAACTTGTACAAAAGAAAAGGCACGGTGTCGCAGCACTTCACTTTCTCTCGTAGTACAGACAAAAGAATTACAACACGCATACGAACAGCCTTTTCTCCGTGGTTCCCTCATCCCCGACCCGGCCGGCGCAAGCCGCCGAAACCAACCTCACCAGCCGCGAGCACCCACACACGCCGGAATTATGTGGCTCCCATCCGCAGAGGATCCGATCGCGGCCGCCCGTATTGCGGAGCGGACACCTCGAGATGCGCGCCAAAGCAACATCCCCTCCTCCAGTCGCGGCTTCCGAGGCGGCCATGGCGTGGCCCGGCCCCGGGGTAGGGGTAGGGACGGGAGGGGCAATAATTACTTGAATGCCCATCACGTGAACCCACTGGAGTGCAGGGCGATGCCTTTACTGCTCCGTAATAACGTGGCCATGTGAGGGGCAGTCTCGCCAGGGAAAGAAAATGCGGATGCCTTTCTGGGGGCCCGGCAACAGCGGCCTAGGTGCTAGGGCCGTTAACGCCGGGCGAGCCCCGGGCCCACCAGCTCGAGCCCGGCCACCGACGCGCGCTCCCGGCCCGCGCTTCCGCGCCGGCGCGGATCGGAGGGAGGCGGCTCACGCCGGCGATCTCGGAGAGGCAGCGCCCGCTGATCTCGGCCCTGCCGCGGTTGCCGGAGTTGACGGCGGCCGAGCAGGAGTACCGCCCGGTCTCGGTCACCAGCATCTCCGACCGCACGAACATCAGATCGGCCGGCCGGAGGTCGCTCCACCGCTGCTTAGCTGCCGGGGCCGTCTCGTCGTCGCAGCCGCACGCGGTGCTCACCAGGATACGGTGCCCGAACCGCCGGTCGAACGCGACCGGATCGGGCTCCGCCACCGCGGCTGCCGGTTCCACCATCAGCACCCGGTCCTTCCTCACCTTCGCGACGTCGAAGCAGCCCACCGTAGCCGCGCCACCATCGCCTCCTCCCACCTCCAGATCGGCCGACCGCCGTGACGTAGGGCCAACCCGCCCAGGCGCTCGCACCGACCCCGTCGAGTGCCGGCCCGCTATCCTTCGCCACGCCGGAGAGGGTGCAGGCGCAGGAGCCAAGGCTGCGTCCTTGCTCTTGTCCTTGACCGTAGCAACGGCAGCGGCAGCTTTCTGCTCCGGCGGTTCGGGAGGTCCCGTGGTGGACGGCTTGGGCGGCTCAGGCAGGAGCAGCACGTCCTCCGGGTCGACGCGGGAGCGGCAGAGCGGGCACGTGGAGTGCGCGTCCAGCCACGTATCCACGCACTCGACGTGGAACCCGTGCCGGCATTTGGGCAGCAGCCGCAGCGCCTCCGTCGGCTCGAAGCGGCCGAGGCAGACGGCGCACTCGAGCCCGGCCTTCTGCCCGCGCAGCGCCCCGAAGCGGAACACGGGGAGCGACTCCACCACCGCGCGCTCCACGCCGGAGTTCCTCCGCTCGCCCGCCGCGCCACCTCCGGAGCCGCCGCCGCTCCCGTAGGGGCCCGACGACTCCGCGGCGCTCCGCTTGCAGTGCTTGGCGTAGAGCAGCAGGAGGAAGGTGATGGAGAAGACGCTCGTCAGTATCCCCACGACCACCGCCACGCCCGGCTTGAACGGCGCGGCCGACGACGTGGACGGCGACGGCAGCGGCGACATGATCGCGCCGTCGTAGTCGGAGAGCAGAAGCCGCCGCGACGGCTCCATGTCCACTACCACCACACCACCCTCGCTCAAGCTGCGCGGAACGAGGAGATAAACAATGGCGCCGCTCCACTGCGGCCACCACGCAGCGAGAGTGTGATCGATTTGTAAACACGCGGTAGGGGTAATAATAGCGGCGGAGACTAGAGCTCTAGTGGTAGCGGCGTCCGGCGTGCAATGGCAGCAGCCACAGCCACTCCTACTACAACTAGTGGGGGCGGTGAGCGTATCTCGCGCCGGTGGGGCCGGCTGGCCAGTGAGTCACCCGGTTGCGCTGCCCCGCCGGTGAGCGTAAGAAAGGCTACCCCCTGCTGCGGCTTGTCGCGGAGCGAGCTGGAGGTAGAGCCAGAGAGGGAGTGGCGCTACACTACGGCCGCTGCCGCACTGACAGTTCAGTTGAGGCGGGGTGGGCCCGCGCGTCAGCAGATGAATGGAGTACGTGGGCTGTGCTGTGGTGGGTTTGTTTACTCCGAGAGGGAAAACGAAACGGGGAGCAGCATGGGCTGGGGCGCAGCGACCCCTGTTTCGAGCGAGTAATGCGCATTAAAGAATCGAAGCGGGCGAGATTACTGTTCTGTCCGCGATTTAAGAGCGTCTTAATCATACATGCCAGGGGCAGTACCGTAATAAACCCCTCTCGCCGTCTCCGATCGGTGGCCGTGCGCGCCGAGCGAGGGAATGAATGCCCGTGCAGGGAAAAGGGATGGGGCGCGCAGACGCGCACGCGGGCTGATTCACCGCCTCGGTCGCTGACACGCCTGCCTTGACGCGCGGTGGGCCCCGCACGTCAGGTCATTACGTGCAACGATCGTGGGGTTGGCAGCGGCGCGGGAGAGACAGAGGGTGGGCTCTGGCGCTCTGGGTTATCAAAGTTCGGGGCACGTGAGGCCTGCTCTGCTCTGCGCGACGGGCGAGATTTTGAATGTTTGCTGGGGAAAATTTTAGTTTAATTTTCATTTCATGGGCGCCCCGTGCGGCTACGAGGATCGCAGGGGCTGGACCATGTACCTAGCGCCCCAGAGATCGCCCTGCGCGGCTTAATTTAGCTCGTCGGGTACGCGGGTGCGTCGTCGCCTCGTGTAATCGTAATAAATCGGTTGATTCGTGGTGCATGTTGCGTGGATCCGGCCAGCGGTACGGTTTTTGAAAAGCGCATTTGAAAATCGCCGGGTACGTACGCGAGGGAGCAGTACGGGGCGCTCTGCCACTGCTGGTGATATCGCCCGCGTCGGAAGAGCACTGTGCGGATCTGGATGCACGGGCACTGTGCAAGTACGCTCCTCATGAGTGATGATAGCCCACCTTCACCATGCCAACTTGCTCACGAGTTACTACTACGAGCGTGCATGGGCCAGCTCAAGCTCGATCGTCTTCTATTTACCACGGTAAGAAGATGATACGTACTCTCTCTGTAAACTAATATAAAAGCGTTTAGATCACTAAGTTTACAGTAGGGATCTAAACGTTCTGATATTAGTTTACGAAGGGAGTACATCTCACGAAACCAGAGGGATGACATAGGAGTTATTACGTTACGTGCATGTTCAGCAATAGTTAGCCGCTGCTGCAACGCTGTTGCGCGACAATTTGCAGGCTGGTTTGAGGCGGCGATCGCTCGACACGTACGAAACCCGTGCGATATCGCACTGCAGGCTGCAGCGCCGGGGGTTTAAGCCAGCGCGGCGGTGCAGTACGCAGTACGCGCCCTGCACGGCGGGAACGACATAAGTCTGTTCTCTTCTAACGTGACCAGGCGCGGGAAGGGAACCGAATGAGTGGCCCGGCTGAACGGCTTGGCGGCCGGCCGCGACAGGGCTCGGCGCGGCAGCATCTGGGAGCTCCGATCGGGTGGCCGGAGCAGTGCGGTTGGTGACGCGTGCACAGTGGCGCGGCTTGTCGGCGGGTGTCTCCAAATCGACCGAATGCATGGATGCATGCGGCATGCACGCGTGAGAAGCAATGTGACGCGACACGAGCGCAAGCTGGTTTAGATCGTTCACTGTTAGGCCTGACAGCCCGCTCGGGACTTCTCGTGGACGCTAGTGGAACGGAAGCTATCACATCAACTAGATCGGCAGCGCGCCTTGGCGCGAGGGTGCCGGTCCAAGCGTTTTGCCTATGTCAGTAGGAACTTAGGTATAGCATTTACACTTACTAGCAAATATGTCCGTGCGTTGCAACGGGAGATAAAAAATTATGCCTAACCAAATAAGTATGACTCAATATCCTGACACATGTGAGTAGGAACTTAGGTATAGCATTTACACTTATACAAGGTAATATTAAATTAAAGAAACATTCAATTGTGGTAAAAAAAAATAAAGCACAATGGAGCACAAGATAAACATTGGTTTATAAAGCAGAATCAAATTTGGTGCGTTTACATGACCACAAAAGATAGCCATTTGACATCAGGTTCAATACCAAAAGCGAGAACGCATAAGAGAAGGTAATAAGAGCAGGAACATAATAAAAAGAGTCAATTAAGGAGCCATTATCACTATGCATATTAATAGGCGCCGTAATCCATCTGCCTTGTCGATGTACTTCATAGGGACTACCTCGCACGAACCTGATACAAACAAACTGTGAGATGTATGTAATTGAATGATTTATGTACTCAAGCATTAACCTTACTATCTTGAACTTTAACAATAGGCCAATCAGAATCAATATGGTCTAAGTAAGCAATAGCCCTTATCTAATATAGGGAACACACAACATAGAAAGCATCACATGAGAGGTAAGGTGGTATACAGAGGAATGCATATTCTTGTCAGCCGAGTAACCAAATCAAAGGAATCTATCTTTGCATTCATTATTCTGTCAAGCATGAACAGCCTCACTGAAGCAAAACTTGTTTTCATACACAAATTGAGAAGCCACCAAATAATGTATGAGCATAAAAGTATATTTAATTACTGGTTTAGTAGCAACATATGACAACATGAAGCAACTTAAAAAAGCAACTTAAGATAGGTGGCGCGGCTTGCCGTGCGTCGCCCGCTGAACGAAGGGACAAACAACAACACCTTGAGAAACATATGAGCTCGTGAACGACAATGGGTAAAGATTTTTGAGACGGGTTTGTGATATAATTCATGTTCACCTTATTTTCCAGGGAACAACACCTTGCGGGCGGTCCTCCTCTTTTTGCCGTCTTTAGAAGGAACATGGTGGATGCTGACGACAAGTAATAGGTGGTTAGCCCATCGAACTTGCAGCGGCGTTGTGGGGCAATGTAATGGAGAGTACCTATTGTTTGTTTCTGTGACAGGGGTTGATGTGGTTTCTCTATCAGTGGCATGCTGTGGATGAACAATGCTTAAGGGAAACGAGCATTAAGCACTGGAGGATAACACAGAGGGATGAAAGTATTGTACCGTCGTTTACCTCGGAAAGCACTTTCTGGCTGGTCTGTGGAGTATTATGATGGTTAGGAGGCAACAAAGTAGCTCCTTGTTTATTCTCAGGCTGGGGTTTCTGCTTGGCGGCAGTCAGTAAAGAGAGCTGGTTGCCCAGGGCGTTGGCCTTATCATAGAGAGCCGAGGATCAGAACTCCTCAGCCTGAAGTTTTCTTTTGCATATTTTCAGCTCTGCAAAGTTTGCATCATCGATTGTGACTATACCTGTTTTCTGTAGGTACACGAGGGCAGCAACACAGGTAGATTCGATGTGTGGGGCATGGAATTCCTTTCTTGTCCTTGACATGCTTTTGCTGTGGGGAGGTAGGTCAATGGAGAGAGAGACGTCGACATCATCGCTGCTTGTACCGGTAAAAGTGAATGGATGGAGTGTGCCACCAATTGTTTCAATTGCTCGTTCAAGAATGAATTGCTTGCTGACGGTGACGCAGATTGGAGACAACTTTGATTGTACAGGAGGTAAAATTTCTATATTAGCATGCCACGGGCTATGAAATTGAGGAATGAAGAGAAGAACGATACGATAAGAGCTTTCAACTAACCGGAGGAAGGCTCTTGATCAGTAGCCCATCATCTATCGGGACGTTCACGGACGAGGTTGCCATCGCGGAGGATCCATCAGCCATGGTGTTGCCTGAACTGGAAGAGGAGCTCGGTGCAGAGTAGGCAGCAGATGGAAGGCCAACTTTCTCAAACACAGTATCCAAGATGATCTGGCGAAACCTGGTTCAGAAATCATGACGCAGTAAGAATGGAGTGAATGTGTCATTGTAAAGGCAGGGGGTAAGGCACATGCCATTCGATGTCAACCTATAAACATATATAAATAAATGTATTTGCAGGAATTTTTTATCAGTGTGAATTTGTTATCTGTAAGAACAAAAAATTAAGCTTTGAGACAACTTTGTATGTAATTTCATACATCATAGCTTTAATATAGCTCAGGACATGATAAAGAATGTTTGTTTTTTACTGGAGAGCAAATCAGTACATGTGGTGGATGCAGTAAGATAACAAAGACGTAATCTATAGAATGTAGCTAAATTCAAGGTTCTCTTTGGTAGGAGAACATGAATATATAAAAAAAATGCAGACGCAACCCCTTCTCTGGAAGCACAGTGGATTACGAGTGTACTTTCAGTCATTTTGAATGTACAAATATGTTCAAAGGTAGAATCACATAGGACTGGGTAAGGACCAAAGATTAGTCATTGAAATAGAATGGATTGGCATAAAATGTAGGGAACACCATGGGTATCTTGATGCTATAAATCGAATCATTTTATTAATAACCAAAGGACCAATGACATTATTTCATCACTATAGAGAGATGAGGGCGACTCTAAGGGAAAAATATGTTTTCTTTTTAGGAGAGATGTTTGAGTTAGCTGCATTTCACTGTTTGCAGGAAGCCTTGGCTGTGCAAGCAGGGCTAGATATGATAATTTACCTTTTAAGAAGAACCGAACGTGAGGGAATGATTCAGCGTGCCTACAACAGTCATAGAGGGCGGATCGAGGGGGAAAACTTGAGTTGCAGGGCGGGGAAGAACAATGTCTTGCAAAGTTAGGAAACCCATGTGGATAGATAAAATAACTCGAAATGTAGCGTCGGGAGAAGGAATACCTGCCGTGAAGATCAATCGCAGCTAGACGCAGTTTTCTCCATCTCGAATCACCGGCGATTTGAGGAGCAGCGCAGATCTAGGTACACGCTTGAGAGGAAGCGAGAGGAGTGAAGTAGGAGAGTGAAGTGGAAGAAGGGGATGAGGCCGAGCAGGTGGATGCGTATGTGGAACGGTGAGGGGGTAGAATCACCTCGCTCACCGCTGGTAAACAGTAAGAGCCGCCGCTCTGGGCAAACAGGGGAGGAGCACGTGTTCCTCTCAGGCGACGGTGATCTAACCAGCAGGCTAGCTTTATCCTGGTGCTCTTAAACCAGAATCGCTACCCACACGTTGGGATACCATGGGGTCAGTTTGGACGAGCCCACCGGACAGTGAGAGAGACACAAGGCAGTTGCGGGTTGCCATGTAGGAAAAAGGAGACGCGCTTATATCTACAAGTCGACACGGTTTTGGGCCGGCCTGCCGAAAACCGGCGGTGAATCAGAAGATAAGGTTAAGGATTTCTTTTATGTGTTTACAAAAGAGAAGTTAAGGTTTTTTGATCATGGGGAAAAAAACTAAGGGTATCGTACAGCGGTCAGTAACCCAATTAAACAGGGTTAATTCATACAGCACACTTAAAATGAATCATGGTAATTACATGTTTGCATGTTCTAATTATGTTTGATAGCAGAGTGCTGGGGTTACAGGATGTGAACCAAAAGTGCAGAGGATAAAATAACAAAGACGTGGGCTGTAGCTTAGCGGTCTCCATTTAACAGTTGGGTTAGCTAGGACTAAAGGCTAGGCATGTTCACTGTTCGAAAGACCATCTAAAGTTAAGAAACCGAGTAGATACCAGATATATAAGTAAATTCATCCCAAAAGACTATCTCTTTCACAATAAGGGAGGGTGGTCTGTCAACATATTAATTCAAACCGCTTCTACGGAGACATTGTAGTTAAGAACAATAATTTACAGCAAAGGAAGAAACAGTTTTGAGAGAGATCAACAGATGGAAGGACATAGAAATGACATTGCTGCTTTGCTACACGCGCTCCAAAAGTATACCCTAGGATAGACTCAACAGATATTCATGGATCTCCATATAGGGGATAGACGATCAGGCGCAGCCCCTTCGTTGAGCATTTGAACGCAAAGGCATAGACCCGGCCCTCTTTCATTTCTGCCTTCTGAAAGAAAGCGCTCCAGTTCTTTGTGATGGTGGCTCTGTTGTCGACGCCTTTGATGAAGCGAACTGTGGCGTTGACAGTACCATCTCCATTGCTCACTGGCAATTCATTGCTGGCTGGCATCCATATGTGGGTAGATACTGCCTTTAGAGAAGGGCACCAGGAAATACTACAAGGCAAGGCAAACGCTGATTAGTATGTAATGGTGCAGCATAAGATGGACTGAAACAATGTAAAGGATTTTTTAGTGCTAACCATTCTTTTTCCAGGGGTTGCAAAGGTCTTTGTCATGTGGCAGACATAGTAGCTGTTAGGTGTTCTCTTGTTTTTAATTAGCTTGCGCAGCTTCTTAAGATTATTGTTGTACAACTTCACTTCATTTCCGTACACACAGTACGGGCTAAACTCATCAGCATAACCGATGCAAGGCTCACCTACGTAATTTGTTACAATCATATAGTTGTTAACGATTTACAACCGATCAATAGGAAGGAAAGTACGATAGAGTTTGTACCGCGAATAATGAATTCCCCTGGTTTTAGATGGATTTCTTCTCGTTTATAATCTGGGATCCAATCCGATGACAAGGGCCGGTCGATGTACTCAAATGGCTGCTTGTGCTTTTTACAGAGGAACTGGTCTGCACAAGTTAAGTGGAACGAAATGAGGATACGTTAGTCAAATCTGGTAATGACAAAATTCCCACAAGGTAATTACTGTGATTGTTGTAGGTGGCATGGGCCTGTGGTGTATAGGCAGCCTCAACATCACTGTCTGTAGCATGTTCTTCTTGTTTAACTGTGAGCCCCTGCAGATGAGTAATAGCAGATTAAATGAGTTCGAGCGAGTGTATCTTTGTTGGAGTAGGCAGACAGAAAGATGTTAATTTCCTTCAAGATATTTCCAGCAGCGTGAAGCATGTTGGAAAGTTGCATGTTTTTCTATATACAAACAAAGTAGCAGACTATACAGTAAACTTTCAGCTGCACAACCAAATTCCATAGTCAATTAGACATAACGAATCTAAATGCTTCCAAAGGAAAGAAAAGAAAAACGTTGGTCTATACCGAGAAAAAATTCATATCTTATGCATCACATGACATCTATTTTCTAATAGGAATCGAGATTCATGCCGTACAACTTTCCTATGAAGTTCCTATTCCCATCCTTGTCCTATGATCAAAGGAGGCCTACATTTGCAAACCTTGTATACTTAAAAAGTTCGTGCAAGTATTCTTTTAAGAATCTTTTTTGGAATAGTGTTTCGAAGGTGTTCAGCAGAGACGGGGACAAGTTTCGACGACAGAGAACTCAAGAGACGATATAACAAGCGAAGTATGACTCAATTTCCAAGCACGAGCTTATGGAACCACATATAGCGCATAGTGTGCGTATATTTGGCCTGGGTCATCTATTAACTAATATTACTAACCACAAGCAGCTTTTAAGTTCAGTCTTAGACAAGGCAGAGATGCACAATAACTGTAATTTTACATTATAAGTCGTAACATGCACGATGCATCTGCATTCTAGGTTCTGGCTGTTGTTCTTTTCCCTTGAGAAATTACTATTGTGGAATATATAATCTAGGCTATCACTTACTAAAGGAGCATATATATTTATACCTCATTTCTGAATCTAGCAAACGTGGAAACATAGCTCACCTTGCTATCGAGCACAGCCCTATTTGGGATTTCCAACCTGACTCCAGCCTTGACTGCGGTGGTCACATTGCCCTGCAGATGGGGCGAGCAGTTTTCATTAGCAACAGGTCTAGTTGTACACAGTAATTAACCACAGTAAAAGGAGGAACGACGATTCAATATCTAAACACAAGCTTATTCGACCACATTCATCATATAATGTACATGTATTTGGACTGAGGCATCTACTAACTAAAATTTATTTAAACTCAGGCATGGTACAACTTTTAGTTAAGCCCCCAGCCCTCGTCCCACTTTCACTTTTATTTTTACAACTCAATTTGGCTGTTTCTTAGTAATACACTCCATTTTATTTAAAGTAAAATCTTTATTTTATTATGAGAAATGCACATCTTTTTCCAGCCAAAGTAACACATATGCTGTGATACGGTTGGCAAAAGGGAAAGTAGTAGCTGAATGGATACCAAAACATTTTAAAAAATCTGAAACTTTGTGGAAATGTGATCAACAAATATTAGAGAGGGTTGCAAATTTTAGTGGTCAAATGACATTCGAGGAACTATATACGATAAAAACAAAATTACCCAAAATGTATGTGCACTGTTTGGCCAAAATTTGTAATTCTGTTCTTCTTTGGTACTCCCTCCATCTCAAAATAAGTGTCTTAACCTTAGTACAACTTTGTATTAAAGTTAGAATAAAGTTGAGACACTTATTTTGGGACCGAGGGAGTACAATTCTCCTCGGATATCATTTGACCACGAAACTTGGCAAGCCTCTCTAACATTTGATGATGATCATTTCCACAATTTTTTTATATTTTTTCAAAATGTTTTGGTATGTTTTCATGCGTGGGTGCACGGAGGGTGGGTGTAGAAAAACCACTCTCTTGGCAAAAGAGATGTAACAAAAACAAGGCAATATAGGATTTGCATGACAGGATTATGCAAAGAGAACAGCAAATTTCACAAAAGAACCACTCTTATTGTTATTTCGAATATTCACATGATCACAAATCTACATATCCATGAAATAGCAAACCCCGTATCTTCACTTTTACTTCATTTTACAAGTCAATTTGGCTGTTTCTTTGTAATACACTCCACTTTTTTACAGCAAAATTTTTATTTTATAATTTAATGCTCCAAAATTGCTTCTGATGTAAAGCAATAGGTTAGTCAAGTTTTCACATTCAGTGGATCAGGGCCATGAGATTGGATGGACAAATCCCATTGCCATTTTTGTATCCTTCTCCATGTGGAATTTGATCAATAAAAAATCGATTTAGCTCCATAAAAAAACGAATGCCAATAGTGTGTGTATCTAAGGAAATAAACCATTATTTGTTGTGGAAGGTAAAACAGGTGTGAGGCATGGACAGATGGACATGGATTTGGAATTATTATTTAGTATGTTTTTCATCTATACAATGAAAACTAACTATAAACACATAATTAACTGTCCGTTTTGCAATTTGGATGGGAAAATAATTTCAGAGCGAAGAACTGTCATCCCCGTTTACTTTTTTAGCATGATTACTGGAGGCATTAATTTAGGCAGTGTGATGCAGGGAATTGGACATTTTTTAGCCAGAAAGCAAAGTAAAATCATTTGCATAAGCCCTAGATCGGCAACACGCCTTCGCGCGAGGGTGCCTGTCCGAACATTTTGATCAAACGGGTAATGTCAAGGTATTAGTGACTTACGGTGCTATTCGGATGATAAAAAAGGCAATGAAAGGATGATATTACCACCGTGTATCTTAATGGGATTAAGAACGTTTGAATGAACTGGAGTTACAATAGATGTTAGGCAGAATGTAACTAAAAATATTGGTACTGGCTTAATGCCGCAACCTGAGAAACCTCGAGACACTCACCCATGAAGCCATTGCATCACAAAGTATAGATAAATGTTATAATCTGTGTAAGTGAGCCAAGAGGGTTAATGTCAGGTTGTTGTGAGCTAAATAAAGCACGATTTAACGATGCCAGGAGCTGACTGTAAAATCAATAACTGTAAGTAAGATAAAGATGAAACAGAATGGAATGAATCCATATAAAAAAATTAAAGGAGATTCATATATAACAGGAAGAATCACCGAAGAATCCGTTGGAAACAAAGATCATTCACGTGCACAACATGGGAAGTCACCAAACAACATACATTCATAGAAACCACACTTAACGATAACAACAGAAAGTACACTTGACAATAACAACAATCCATAGAATATGTAGTTTTTGTTCAAAAGAACATCAAAAGGGCAAAGGCAATGATCTGTAAACATGCTGGGTACGATGCGCTGACCGAAGATCACCAGACCGTGGTCTCTAGGCGCTGCTCGGATTTCATGCCAATATAACGTAGCCTTTTTGCCAACTTTCCCGTGCTTGCGAGTGCCGTTTTCATAGCCCATTTGGTGCTGTCATGCCCTCTTAGGTACCGAGTAACGGTCGTATTCTGTATCTGGTTGGAATACGAGTTCATATATCTGGCAGCATAGTACCATCCTCTGCGTGCCTTCTTTATTGTTTTGTTTGCTGCAACCAGCAACCTTATTAGGTGTGTCACCTTACTTTCCAGCCTTTTAACATGGATGTAGTGATAATCCCTGACTTCCTTGCCACATACATCCTCCATAAACTTAATGGCTGCCATAGCAGCACTGTCGTCTGCTTCATCACAGTTTTTTGAGATCACACCAGATATTGAGGTTGGAACAAGTAAACCATCGATCAATTGCAACGATGAATTGAAAGTAACCGTCACGCAAGACTCATTGCCCGGATATGGCTTGTGTTGGTAAGTCGCAGGGGGCAACTTGAGAGCTCGCAGCATGAGGGCAAAGATGTGGGAAAGAGGAATCAGTATTACATAGTCATCTTCCTGCAGAGGAAGGAAAAGGTTTAAACAATTGGGGGATAAAGACTAATATCACAAGTCATTGCATTGATTTGTAAAGCGGGGAACAATAAGTTTATGTTATGTTGATCAAACTAAATCAAGCTACTCTAAGATGGAAAACAAACTGGACCCAGGGAAGAAGGATGTTTAAAAACATGTTGCTCCACTGAATAAATTGGCCTTGTGTTGAAACAAAAAGATTTGCGAACTAAGGATTAGGTGCTGGTGCACTACTTGAGCTTGTCAAGCACAGCCTATCACCGTTATGCTACTGTAATCACTCACGCGCTACACAAAGAACGTTTTGTATAAGAGCTAGTCATGCCATCTTCTGAGAGGCTCTGCAATCTGAAGTTGCACTTTGCCTT
Organism: Triticum urartu; assembly: GCF_003073215.2. Lineage (NCBI taxonomy): Eukaryota > Viridiplantae > Streptophyta > Magnoliopsida > Poales > Poaceae > Triticum > Triticum urartu. The sequence goes on from NC_053028.1 coordinate 608,287,168, forward strand.
GCTACCATCGACGGGGCTATCAGGTTGGTAGTAGTTCAAAGTAATCTGAAGATGTGACTTGTCTCCCTTTTTCTACATAGACATTCATGGATGTTGTCTGCTTGAGATGGAAATGGGAACTATGCGTTTTGCTCTTATGTGGAATGCATACAACGGATGGTACTTGCGAACTAACAATTAGGTGCCAGCGACAGGATCAGAAGCAAAGGCATCGTCACCATTGAATCCCCTAGGATCAGCCTGCCCACGGCCCCGACCGGTCGGGCCACTGCCAGACCGCCCACGGCCACGCCTACGACCAGCTACCAACGCAGCCCCAGCCCCAACAGCGTCCTCACCATTGATGACGACCGGACACGTGGCATGTCAATAACACAGGTAAGCCATACCCACACGCTGGACAACCAAGAAGCAAGAACCATGTAACCATACAGAGAGCAACAGCAGGTATCCAAATGTGTGGTCTATGGAAAAGGAAATATAGTTGCATGAAAGGTTCAGACAACATAACATTAACTGAAGAAACATCTACAAGACTATCAACTACACCAATCACATGTAAATGAGATAGGTTTAAAATTGAACGTGGTCAGCCTGAGTATGCACAGCCCCTAGATGAGACATGTGTTTCTCTTTAGAGACGGATGTGAGATGCTATGTCAATCAGTTTTTTTGTCAGTCATCTAGTAAAATCAGAGGGGGGATTTGACGTGTGTCAGCTCACCTATGCAAGCCCCCGCAGCTCGGGCGCCAGCGTGATCTGATCATGGAGCTCATCGGCGGCCATCGTGTTCTGATCAAGGAGCTGGTCGGCGACCATGGCGACCTGAAATCCCCAGATGTGGGCACGTATTTAGAGTCCAAAGGGGAAAATAAACGCGATCTATGACCGTGCATAAGCGGGGACTGACCTGGTCGGTGGAGTTCATCTGCGTAGGGCGAATCGAAGAGGCGATGCGGAGTTCAGTTGAAGAAGGCGCCGCCATGCGGAGAAGACGATGCAGCTGCAGGGAGCATGTAGATCCGTAAGTCTGACCTACTAAGATAAGATCCCCGCACCGGATCGGTTTTGTGGAGCGTTTATGCGTCTCCTGGGCCGGCCCGTGAGGGCCCGTGAGGTTTGGCTGCATTTTTTTGTAAGTATCGTAGCTGCCTCTTATTGTATTGCCCAAAGAAAACTGCTCTTTATTGCATATAATTTTTTTATAAGTATCTCAACTGCCTCTAATTGTACTGCCTAAAAAACTGCTTTTTACTTGCTAGTTTAGTTGTCTGGCTACCCAAGTCAATATCAGATGCTATAAAAAATGAGTAATAGAAATTAGTAGATGTCGGTAAGAGAAATGTCTCCACAGCATGAATTTGATATTTGGAAACTCGCCCCGGATTTAAATTTTTCCAACTAATCGATCTTGAGGAGGCGGCAACGAGTAAAAGCAGGTCAGCATACAATCATAGAAACCACAATTAACATATTCCCAACATACAGTTATGTGTATCCAGTAACCAAATTCTGATTGTTATTGTTAAGGGAGCACCCTATGTACACATGTATAGGCTGTAGTCCAGAGCCGTGTAAGGCCCAGGCCCATGTAACCCTCTACTTCTAGCTTCTTCCTCTCCATACAGAAACTCTGCTTTTTGTCTATCTTTCACAATATTGAACATGGTATCAGAACATCGTGTCATGGGCGCTTTAGTTCTGGGTGTTCATCCCTCACTCAGAATGAGTCTTGAGCATCACACTTCAGCCAAAGAAATGTGGAAGTATTTTGAGCAGCGGTACATTCAGCCTAGCGGTGCTCTCCATTTTTCACTGTTGCAGAATTTACACAACACTCAGCAGCAGCAAGACATGTCCATCGAAGAAGGGCTTTTACTCGCATTACTGGTCAGCTATGTTCCATGGTTCCGAAGAGTAGTGTTGGATGTAAGTCGTGTGTGGCCAAGGAAGAATATGAGCATCGGACTCTTGTCTTTCAGTTTGTGATGGGTCTGAAACAAAACTTTGAGAACATTCGATTTAGTGCAGACTCGTCTTCATTCCCTTGCTACCACTTCAACACCTTCTCTACACAGTGTTCTGGCTTTTCCTCAGCGGCCAAGTGCTTCTAGGGCTGCACCTTCAGGTGCTTTCTGCTCACACTGCAAGAGGACAGGACACCGACCTGATAATTGCTTCCAGCTTCATCCAGAGCTATTAGACGAGTATCGTGCAAGAAGAGACCTGCAGCGTCGTGCAGCCACCAAATCTCAGTCTCGGTCTTTGAGGCCGTCTACAGCGGCTGTCACCGAGCCGCCTGCAATGAGTGCTTCTGTGTCTGCTCTCACTCAGTCTGCATCTACTTCTGCACATCCTTGGGTCTTGGACTCTGGAGCATCTTTTCATGTGACCTCTGATCGCTCACAGCTTTTGTCTTGCCAGCCTGCGCAAGATGGTGCCTCTGTTCAGACTGCCGATGGTACACCTTGTTCTGTCACTCATCGGGGTTCACTTTCCACATCAAATTTTTTTGTTTCTTCCATATATCTTTTGTTCCTCAATTGTCCATGAATCTTATGCCAGTTGGTCAAATTACCGACATGAACTGTTTTGTTGGTTTTGATCCCTCTTTTTGTTATGTGCAGGATCGTCAGAGCAAGAGGATCATTGGAACTGGCCATTGCCGTAGAGGATCCTCGTCCCTCTACGTTCTTGACTACTTACACCTTCCTTCAGCTTCCACCGCTTCCGTGATTCCGTCTGCTGCATCAACAAGGAGATCCACTTTGTCGTTTCCTTTTGCCTAGTGGCACCATCGTTTAGGTCACCTATGTGGTTCTCGTTTATCCACTCTTGTTCAACAGGGTGTTTTGGGTCGTGTACCTATAGGTGCTGGTTTCCACTGTAAAGGTTGTAAGCTAGGGAAACAAATACAACTTCCATACTCTTCCAGCACTACTCATTCTAGTCATCCTTTCGATTTAGTGCACTCTGATGTATGGGGTCCCTCTCCCTTTGTTTCCAAAGGTGGTCACAAACATTATGTTATATTTGTTGATGATCACTCCCGATATACTTGGGTATATTTTATGAAGCATCGTTCTCAATTGATTTCTATATACCAGGCTTTTGTGCGTATGATCCGTACTCAATTCTCTAGTGCTATTCGTGTTTTTCGTTCTGACTCTGGAGGGGAGTATCTATCTACTGCTTTTCGTGAGTTTCTCTCTTCTGAGGGTACTCTCCCTCAGCTCTCATGTCCTGGTGCTCATGCTCAGAATGGTGTTGCTGAGTGTAAGCATCGCCATATTATTGAGACAGCCCGCACCCTTTTGATTTCTTCATTTGTCCCTATTCATTTCTGGGGTGAAGCTATCTCAACTGTTGTCTACCTTATAAATGTGCAACCTTCTTCTCGTCTTTAGGGAAAGTGTCCTGGTGAGGTTTTGTTCGGTTCTCCTCCCATGTATGACCATCTTCGTGTTTTCGGCTGTACTTGCTATGTTCTTCTAGCGCCTCGTGAGCGTACCAAGCTAACTGCACAATCTGTTATGTGTGTTTTCCTTGGATATAGTCTTGAGCATAAGGGTTACCGTTGTTACGATCCTTCTGCTCGCCGCATTCGCTTTTCTTGTGATGTCACTTTTGTTGAGGATCAACCCTTCTTCTATTCCGATTCAACTAGATCATCATCCTTGACCACTTTAGAGTCTACCTCCTTTCTTTCTCTTCCACCAATCTTTTCAGATGAATTTGTCTCTGGTCAGCCATCATCTGTCTTGACATCAGATCCACCTTCATCACATGTGTCATCTCCCCTTTTGCCAGTTCCAACTCCAAAATTTCTTCCATCAGCTCCACCTCTAGATAGCCTTCCTTTCCATTACAGCCGCCGCCCTCGAGTTCCATCTGATATACAGTCATCTGTTCCCTTGTCTTCTTCTCCTCCGGCCAGTACTATTGATCATTGCACTGGCGATTCCTCCCAGACAACAAGGTATGCTCTTCGTGATCGTTCCTCTCTTGAGATTCCTGACAGATACAAAGAGGACTTCTGTGTAGGGGCAGTGTATGAGCCTAGCACTTACCATGAGGCAGTTGTGTCACCTAAGTGGCAAGTGGCGATGTCTGATGAGCTTGCAGCCCTAGAGTGTACTGGTACATGGGATCTGGTACCATTACCTCCTGGGTCTATCCCTATCACTTGCAAATGGGTGTACAAGGTGAAAACCAAGTCAGATGGTTCTGTTGAACGCTATAAGGCCCGACTAGTTGCAAGAGGTTTTCAGCAGTCCCATGGGAGAGATTATGATGAGACTTTTGCTCCAGTTGCTCATATGACTTTCGTTCGCACTTTGATTGCTGTGGCTGCGAATAGGTCATGGAAGATTTCTCAAATGGATGTGAAGAATGCCTTTCTTCATGGCGATCTGCATGAGGAAGTTTATATGCAGCCACCTCTGGGTATTGAGGTTCCACCAGGTCATGTTTGTTGCCTTCGAAAGGCTCTTTATGGGCTCAAGCAAGCCCCTCGTGCCTGGTTTGAGCGGTTCAGTTCAGTGGTTCAAGCCTTTATTCTTATGAGTGTCAAGGTAGGAGGATAAATGAGGAGAAAAACCAGCGGCTTGAACCACTGAACTGAACCGCTCAAACCAGGCACGAGGGGCTTGCTTGAGCCCATAAAGAGCCTTTCGAAGGCAACAAACATGACCTGGTGGAACCTCAATACCCAGAGGTGGCTGCATATAAACTTCCTCATGCAGATCGCCATGAAGAAAGGCATTCTTCACATCCATTTGAGAAATCTTCCATGACCTATTCGCAGCCACAGCAATCAAAGTGCGAACGAAAGTCATATGAGCAACTGGAGCAAAAGTCTCATCATAATCTCTCCCATGGGACTGCTGAAAACCTCTTGCAACTAGTCGGGCCTTATAGCGTTCAACAGAACCATCTGACTTGGTTTTCACCTTGTACACCCATTTGCAAGTGATAGGGATAGACCCAGGAGGTAATGGTACCAGATCCCATGTACCAGTACACTCTAGGGCTGCAAGCTCATCAGACATCGCCACTTGCCACTTAGGTGACACAACTGCCTCATGGTAAGTGCTAGGCTCATACACTGCCCCTACACAGAAGTCCTCTTTGTATCTGTCAGGAATCTCAAGAGAGGAACGATCACGAAGAGCATACCTTGTTGTCTGGGAGGAATCGCCAGTGCAATGATCAATAGTACTGGCCGGAGGAGAAGAAGACAAGGGAACAGATGACTGTATATCAGATGGAACTCGAGGGCGGCGGCTGTAATGGAAAGGAAGGCTATCTAGAGGTGGAGCTGATGGAAGAAATTTTGGAGTTGGAACTGGCAAAAGGGGAGATGACACATGTGATGAAGGTGGATCTGATGTCAAGACAGATGATGGCTGACCAGAGACAAATTCATCTGAAAAGATTGGTGGAAGAGAAAGAAAGGAGGTAGACTCTAAAGTGGTCAAGGATGATGATCTAGTTGAATCGGAATAGAAGAAGGGTTGATCCTCAACAAAAGTGACATCACAAGAAAAGCGAATGCGGCGAGCAGAAGGATCGTAACAACGGTAACCCTTATGCTCAAGACTATATCCAAGGAAAACACACATAACAGATTGTGCAGTTAGCTTGGTACGCTCACGAGGCGCTAGAAGAACATAGCAAGTACAGCCGAAAACACGAAGATGGTCATACATGGGAGGAGAACCGAACAAAACCTCACCAGGACACTTTCCCTAAAGACGAGAAGAAGGTTGCACATTTATAAGGTAGACAACAGTTGAGATAGCTTCACCCCAGAAATGAATAGGGACAAATGAAGAAATCAAAAGGGTGCGGGCTGTCTCAATAATATGGCGATGCTTACACTCAGCAACACCATTCTGAGCATGAGCACCAGGACATGAGAGCTGAGGGAGAGTACCCTCAGAAGAGAGAAACTCACGAAAAGCAGTAGATAGATACTCCCCTCCAGAGTCAGAACGAAAAACACGAATAGCACTAGAGAATTGAGTACGGATCATACGCACAAAAGCCTGGTATATAGAAATCAATTGAGAACGATGCTTCATAAAATATACCCAAGTATATCGGGAGTGATCATCAACAAATATAACATAATGTTTGTGACCACCTTTGGAAACAAAGGGAGAGGGACCCCATACATCAGAGTGCACTAAATCGAAAGGATGACTAGAATGAGTAGTGCTGGAAGAGTATGGAAGTTGTATTTGTTTCCCTAGCTTACAACCTTTACAGTGGAAACCAGCACCTATAGGTACACGACCCAAAACACCCTGTTGAACAAGAGTGGATAAACGAGAACCACATAGGTGACCTAAACGATGGTGCCACTAGGCAAAAGGAAACGACAAAGTGGATCTCCTTGTTGATGCAGCAGACGGAATCACGGAAGCGGTGGAAGCTGAAGGAAGGTGTAAGTAGTCAAGAACGTAGAGGGACGAGGATCCTCTACGGCAATGGCCAGTTCCAATGATCCTCTTGCTCTGACGATCCTGCACATAACAAAAAGAGGGATCAAAACCAACAAAACAGTTCATGTCGGTAATTTGACCAACTGGCATAAGATTCATGGACAATTGAGGAACAAAAGATATATGGAAGAAACAAAAAAATTTGATGTGGAAAGTGAACCCCGATGAGTGACAGAACAAGGTGTACCATCGGCAGTCTGAACAGAGGCACCATCTTGCGCAGGCTGGCAAGACAAAAGCTGTGAGCGATCAGAGGTCACATGAAAAGATGCTCCAGAGTCCAAGACCCAAGGATGTGCAGAAGTAGATGCAGACTGAGTGAGAGCAGACACAGAAGCACTCATTGCAGGCGGCTCGGTGACAGCCGCTGTAGACGGCCTCAAAGACCGAGACTGAGATTTGGTGGCTGCACGACGCTGCAGGTCTCTTCTTGCACGATACTCGTCTAATAGCTCTGGATGAAGCTGGAAGCAATTATCAGGTCGGTGTCCTGTCCTCTTGCAGTGTGAGCAGAAAGCACCTGAAGGTGCAGCCCTAGAAGCACTTGGCCGCTGAGGAAAAGCCAGAACACTGTGTAGAGAAGGTGTTGAAGTGGTAGCAAGGGAATGAAGACGAGTCTCCTCAGCAATCAAGCTAGCAAGTGCCTCTGTCAAGTACCAGTAGCAAATAACTAAACGGCACCACACAAAAGTAAACACCGACGCCAGTCCAAGTACTCACAGCGACTGGTCTTTTGCGAACACCAGACTAAAGTATTTGGCAGAACATAACACTTCATCATAAGCCACACGACATGACAAAAGGGACGATAGACTTAGAGAGAGCTTCACCATCTAATCCATGCCGAAACGTTCACTCGCTAGGGCATCACTCTGAGTAGACACATGACTAACACGAAGCGATCCTGTAAAAACACAAACTCAACTAAGAAGCAAATCGGACGGAACACATAAGGCAACCGATGGTATAAGAGGCATTTAACAGGCATACCAAAAGAGCAGGGTTCCTCAGGGCATATGATCTACAGCTTGGGCCTTTTAGCTGCAGAGGGGTCACCCCCCTATGACACCAGGCCTCCCGTTGATTCGCTTAGAAGGCAAACAACAATCATGTGAAACATAGCAGCAATGACTCACATACCATCAAAAGATTTATTCAGACCAAAGCAAGATACCTCTCAGTAGCAGTAGGATCACCACCATGAGTGATGGAGCCGCCATCCAATTTTTCAGCCCCCTAGCAGACGAAAAAAGATATATCTCATGAGCTGAATAATCGACAATCACATGACTAAGTGTAAATAAATAATAACCAAGAAAATGATCTGTAAGACCTGAGTAGGGGCAGCAGGGAACAACGGTTTACGCAATCCAGACTTGGGCATATTACCGCTCAGCACCTTCTCTACACCGACACTACAAGCAACAAACTTACCCAAGTCATCTCACACATATAAAACAATCTGATAACAGCATGTTGGGCAATTTTTCTGGAACAGCTATCGTACCCTTTGTTGACAGAAGCTGGCGAAAGATGACCCTTGTTGTAGTTTGGTGTGGTAGGCTCCTAGAAACAAGATACGTACTGGTTAAGGCAAATCACACAAACAAAACGATTACACGGCAACAGAAAACATGTCTTCTCGAGAGAGCAGCCCACCTTTGGCCCTGCCCCAGCATGCACAAGCTCATCACTGTGCTCACTGTCTGCGATAGATAGAGATGGAACCGATCCAGCGGGTATCACATCGGTTGGTAAACCAGCACCAGCAAAGGAACTTGTACTGCCACCAGACAACCCGGATGAATCTGCCTTACGATACAGAACCGCATTCCGCACGATTGGCTCAACAGGCAAGTCCAGCCTATTTACTTGAAACGATCTCACTTCCGTGTCAGGTAAAAAGCTCTTTGAGGCGATGGACACTACAAAGCTATGCCTTTGCCCAACCAATGCAGACAACTCTTTGGGAACAGAATAATCTTTGCGTGCCGTCTGGACAATCTCATCAAGAGGAGCTGTGTTAGACTTCCCATCACGGAGCAGAGTAATCAGAGACCTACCAACAAGATCTTTGCCCGCCCGGTCAAAGAAAACGAATTCAGCTTCCCCTGTATCGTCTCTGCCCATGAAACAGATCCGGTACCTGCAGCATAGCACAAATTTGGTAGACACCCAAACGAACAAAGGATGTGGAAACGAACTCATGTATGCGCAAAGATAACTACCTCGGCATTGCACCGACGCAAGAACAGTCGGCACCAGTACACTTGTAGACGGTCCCATATGGATGTGAGGTCTTGTAGCACTTTGTGCATGACATGAACCAATAGCGCAGGCCAGGAATCAAGCCACTCAATGTAACCGAGCAACGGAAACGCACATCCTACAAACGAGACGACGGAGGGTAAAAACAATATTCAATAGGAATGCAAAGAAACACGCCATAGAACAAACCAGAACAAACGGAGAAGGACAAGATATTGACCTGGTTCTTATGGATGTTCAGGGCCAGAAGTTCATCAACTGTCTTGGTCTCCAAATCGACCTGGGCACTAACCTCAGCTGATGTCTGTCCTTGAAGGACAATTTTTTCTACAGGAGAGAACCTGCCTTGGAGCCTTCAGGCAACATCCAGAAAAAAACACCAAGTTAGGCAAGGGAGGGCACACAAGGAAACTGAACATCAATGGAACACCACACACCTCTGGGTGAATTCCAGCATTTCTGAAATGTCATCATTAATGTACCAACGACATGCCGCGCTCCCACTTACACCCCTTCGACCTGTAGGCCATTACAAAAGCTAGATCAGGGTACGCGAGTACACGCGGGCAAAAGAACATGCACCCAAATAACTTACGCAGAGTACTCACCCTCATAGGTCTTTACAAGGGTTCCAACAAACAGCACAATGACTGGTCCAGTCAGACCTAGCTCGATAACAGCATCTCCATCAAAAGCCATAGCACGTTCGCCCCAGAGGACAATAGTTATCTGGTATCCACTGCACAATGGGCAAGACATGGTCAAACAACAGCTAGGATAATTGGAACAGCGACATAAATATTAGACAACTGGCAGAGCAAGATAGCATACCTCAGATCTTTGATACTAACGCACCGCTTTATGGAAGGCTCGCTCCTGTTCGAGTTGTGATACGTAACAGCATCGGATACTCCAGTGATAACGCCAAGCACATCTAAATAACCAAACAAAGGGAAACATATCACAGGTGCACATGGCATATGCCAGAATGGAACAACTGTTTGGACAACACACCTGTGAAGAAAGCAGGTGTATCTTCAAGGGCAGGTAGGCGAGACAGGTCGGTGAGCGAGTAGGTGCAGAAAGGGAACTGAGCCTCTGGATCAGTATTAGGATCGGCCGTGGTGAACCTATTGAACCTTATCATGTGTTTCAAATCGACATGCTTGAAATAGTGTTTATTCGGGAACACCAGAAAATCAGAAAGCTCATACGCACATCCTTCTCTTAGTTTACCCATAGACTTGGGGACAAGTTTCTCCCCAATCTCAGCATATATATGGTCACCCTGTCAAGGAACAGCATGTATCAAGCACCAGGCAAGAAAGATAAAGTAAAACTACAAACAAGACAATGCACATCAATTGGACAAGGCATATACCTTAGTATCCATAAGGACAATGTCAGTGTGTTTGATAGGGCCATTATCAGTGGTCCCACGGTGTTGCCACAGGCACGAAACATACACACGGATAGTCAGGTTTTTGTTCCCGGGAACAAGACCCTGTAGACCAGCCATCTACAACAGGATACCCAGCAACAGAAGACAGTTGTACTGTTAAACTGATTAAATATGCATGATAGAAAATAAAGCACAGCATAAAGTCAATGACCAACCAGAAAAACGTCCAAAACACCATCCATGCCGCATGGGAACAATTATCCATATATCCAACAGCAAACATATCCAACCAAAATACCACGTAATCCCAAAAAAATATGCCAACACCTACCAAAATGAGGAATACCATTGTAGACAACCCTAAGTCATCCCTGCGGCCCTAAAGACCTCAGGGAAAACAATGTTTTTTGTCTTAGAGCTACATTTTCCATCAGTGTCCAATATAAGAATCTTCAGCGAACCTCTCAAAGTAACATGAGACACTGCCACATACAACTGACCATGCGTAAATACAGGACTCTTAAGATATATACCAACACATGCCAACGTCTGTCCCTGGCTCTTATTAATTGTCATGGCATAGCACAGACGAATAGGAAATTGACGGCGCCTAAGCACAAAGGGTGCATTTCCCTTCTTTGCCAACAGTTCAATCCTAGGGATATAAACGGTGTCACCCACATGGGAGCCAGTCATGATAACAGCCTCGATGAGTCGGTCACCCAATTCCTTTACAACCAGGCGCGTACCGTTACATAAACCATTAGTTTGGCTCAGGTTTCTAAGTAGCATAATTGGAACACCAACCTTAAGTGTCAGTTTATGATTTGGAAAATTTATAATCTTGGTTGCGTTTAGGTACTCAATGGGGTAGTAGACATCTTGTCCCTTGACAGTGTCTGCAGAACCGTCGACAGAATCGGCACTCAAGTAGTCTTTGCTATCGATAGGGACTAATCCAAGGACATGGTCGTTAATATCTTCAGCATGGTCATTCGTAGGGGCTAAAATAGCTCTTTCTTGCAAGTAACCAGAATTTAAGTAGTTTTGCAAAAAATCTCCATAGACAGCAGAAACAATAGCCGATATTGGATCACCGGACGTACAAACCAAGAGGTCGTCCGGTAATTCTATCCAAGAAGCCTCACCCTCATCATCTTGCCTCGTGACAGGCAACTTGCCCTCACCTAGATCCAGCACCCACTTGCTAAATAAGGCAACACTTTCCTGCACCCGCATATCCGCATCGGGTACAGCCAAGCACATGTTAACCGACAGCGTCAATTTATGAACAGACCGCCACAGCGGAGAATTAGTGATTGTCGCATCAACAATCTGAGGCCTAGTGCCTCCCTCAACAACCGGCAAGATCTGTCTAAGGTCACCACCCAAGACCATCACTATTCCACCAAACGGTATATCCGCAAGATCTGGATTACTCGCGGAAAGAACGTCACGCAGAGACCTGTCTACAGCCTCGAAGCACTTCCTGTGTGCCATAAGTGCTTCGTCCCAAATAATAAGCGAAGTAACCATCAACAGCTTACAGAGCTGGGAGCCCCCCTTAATATCACACTGTGTATTATCATCAAGAATAATAGGTATCTTAAAGCGAGAATGAGCCGTCCTACCACCAGGCAATAGCAACGACGCAATGCCCGAAGATGCAACAATAAGCACAATCTTTCTCTCACCTCTAAGTTTAGCACATATTGCATTCCACAAGTAGGTTTTCCTAGTACCACCGTACCCAGAGACAAAGAAAAACCCAGGTTCCCCCGCATGCACACAATCCACAATTGCTTTGTAAGCAACTAACTGGTATTCGTTTAGACTATTAAACATGGCCAAGGCCTGTTTGGACAAAGCAGTTGTATCATAACACAACTCCTCACGAATTAAACGGTTATCTTCAAATTGTCCACTCTCGCCAGAGCGAGACGGAAGATTAAAGTTTCTAATATCAGAGCCATGCTTCAAGAAAACCTCGGCCAGCTCGTCAAGAAGCATGCATCTCAATCTTTCAGGAGGGACGACATAGTTCTTATTACCTAGGGCCTGCCGCAGCCTATGCTGGATATCATCGGACATGCTATCACAGTAACGCTAAAAAAAACAAGCTCATCCTTGATAGAACAATGCATGAGCATGGTCACAAACAGATGCCTAAGCCGATGGCCAAACCCCCAGACAACAACCTCATCAAATGCTACATACCACTCGTTGTCATCACCTAACAAACCACGGGCAGCATAGGCCTCTTTAAAAGTATGGTAAAGACGACCATTGTATGACCGGAGACCCTCGTAAGACGTAGCCCCTCTAACAATCATCAAGAGCATGCGCAAGTAATACAACTCACCACTCAAAGGATGTACATAATATATGCGGCCAATCTTTTGACCCCCACCCCTTGGATGCCATGATCTACTTTTAGCTTCCCATGTCCAAGCAGTTGGAAAATCACAGTACGTCAATGAGCGAGCATCTTCAAACATCTCATTAGCACCGAACCATTCGGTAAGCATAGTCTTTTGCAAGAAGTCAGAATCAACAATTTTGGTGAGGTCAGCACCAGAACGATAGTAAACAGTATTCATATCAGGCATATGAACAGTCAGCCTTTGAACAGATGGCACTTTATAATGTATTTCAAACCCAAATATACGCCATAGCGCATCATACTCACATATATAGCGACATATCAGATACTCTTGAATCTCATCTACCGTGCGACAACCATCTTTATTTAACTTTTTTAGCCTCTCTAACATGACCTTAGAGTAGTCAGCGCCTTTAGTCACGTACTTAAAGAGGTATTTCATAACCTGCGTCTTATTACACCACTCTACATTTATATGGCCCTGGAATTTCTTAAGCATTGCCATGTTATAAGGAACAACGTCCCTATTATCAAGATAATGACCATTTTTATAGACCCTTTGACCATCGTTGCGACGCCGATACAAGACAAACCCATTATCATCAACAATAGTGGTATCTCTGAAATCCTTAGGAAAATATTTAGAACAAGCACCATTTTTCATGCAGACGCACTTATCATTCATGTCACCACACGGACCGTGCATCATGAATTCAGAAACTAATGCATATCCTAGAGGATCAAGTAATGGATCAGGTATCTCAGCAGATATGAACGAATTAATACTTTCAACACCGATCTCACCGTTGCCTCCTTTCCTCCACACAAGTATGTGCGCGTGAGGCAGCCCTCGCTTCTGGAACTCAACGGTATACAAAACTGAAAACAAAACAGGAAAGTCACATCAGCCAGACAATTCAACAGAAAGACAAGAACACTGTCAACAAACCACAATAAAAGATATAGCACATCAGCACACAGTACCAGCAGTAACCGCACCAAAAGCCCGTCCGGATTTGATCTCGTCTAAGTACTCGATGAGCTTCATGTGATAGACCCTAACAACAATATTTGCCCTGTCAGAAGGCGTCTGACCGGGTTCCAATGCATTGGTGATCTCAGGCCATTTGGGATTGCAAGTGAAAGTAGTAAACACATCTGGCGCACCGTGCACTCGACAAATTGCGAGACCATCATGGAAATTTTCATTGTAATAGTGACGACCACCAGTATGACTGGAAGGTACAATGGTTCTCTTCCCAAGAGCATCACCATCAACACACCCATCACCCACGGCATCAGCAATGCCCTGCATGTGCTCCGACCTCAGCATATCCTGGTTTCTTAAGATGTACCACAGCCTATTTTCATCAATGCATGCACGCGCATCGACTACCGCCTGGGAGGAGAGAAGGCCATAACATATATAGGGATTAGGCTGATCACTTCTATAGTGACACATAAAACGATAGTAATCCTGCATGGTCATCCTATTTCGACTATTAGTGGAATCATCACCACCACCAGCAGGGTACGAAGAGGATGCCTCATCAGGTGGGCTTCCAGGGGTGTGATTAGGATCAACAGGACCGCCATTATCATCGTCTTCAGGAACAATCAGGTGAGGAACATTGACCTGAAACCCCCTCTCTCCATAAGGGAAGAGCAGCGGGTACTGCAGCAGCATGAACGCAGTATTCAGAGAGGATATATGTTGTAAACCATCGGAACGGTTGCAAACAACAATGTCCCGACAGGACGCTTCTAACGTTAAATCACCACCAACTATTAGAGCAGCAAGTCCAGTGGTTGTAGGCAAGCTAAATTGGGGACTATCGCCCTTTGAAGGCCCAATAATACGAATCGAGATATCCTCGATGGGCTCATCCCCACGACCCTCTATCATCCTACTCACCTCCCTAAAGGTTTGCACCAATGGATTAGATACATCAAGCATGTCTCTAAGACCAACCACAATATTCTCATCCACACCCCCAGTAGGCTTATCTTCTGGATTCAAGGCATTCATCCTATGCCTGATCTCATTAGCTGGGTCATGTATATACAACTCAGCAAACTTCGGGGTATCATCACCTTTAGGCACCAATGAACCAATACGATGGGACACCTGACCACTAATCTTAAAAATCTTAGGCCCACGGCTACCACCAAACGAACGCTCGATAGTAGCACCCATCGAAGTGAAGGCGAACATACAATTGTACTCACGTATGGACCGGAGGAATTTTTTAGCATGAGAAGTACCATCGAACCGAAGAAGCTCCCGGAGATAGGCCGGGGGATCCTTAAATGGCGGAACATATACCTTTGCGCCTTTACAACAGCGATAGTAAACCATTTTACGCAGTGTCCACGATGACTTGGCCCTAGAACACTCAGCATACCAAAAGGAAGCACCACAGTATTGGCACAAAAAATCAGGAGGACCATAGTATGACCTATCTGCATAGGAAGCTAACAAACAAAAGAACACACAGCTATCAGGCAGAAAGAAAAAATGAGACAACCATCACACAACCAAAACACCAAAGATCATGTTCATAGATACCTTTTAAGGACTCGGCAAACTTGACCGAATAACCTTGCCAATCCTTTGGCAAAGGGCTCTGGACAACAACATCTAACAAGACATGCAAAAGCAAATAAGAAACCCCAAGGGAAACAACGTCAACTAACAAAGAACCAGAAAGAATTTAGTGCACCTTCATATCCAGGGTGACGCAACTTAATCGTCACTCTCCTCGTTTTCCGTTTGTTGCGATCAACCCCAATCACCTCCGAACCCACGTAAACCGAATAACCATGCCAATCCCTCGGCAAGAAACCATCGACAACATGCTTTGAGAATACATGTATAACTTAATCAGAACAACTAAAGGAAAGAAAATAAAACCCAACAACAGAGCAGTAATCTCTATGCACCTTCATATCGGGTGCGACGAAATTCAACAGCCAGTTTCTGTTTCTTGCGAATTACCGTAGTAATGGACGAACTCAGAAAAGGAAACCAACCACCGGCTAACAACAAGAGAATAACACAACAATCAACACATTCAGCAAAACAGCCCACCAAGCGAAAGAACAAAGGAAGAAAAGTGGATAGGTACGCACGTGTACGACTTCGGGATGGCATATCAACAGCCTACCGTGGCACGTAACGTCTAGCAATCCCCGACACCGACGCATGCCCAGCACTACGACCAAGCATGGGCCTGCAGACACCCATATTGCTCGGGCCAGGCACGCTGCCTTGGTCTGCTACAGCAACAGGCACCCTCCGTGGAGCACCCTGCCACGCAACAACAGTATGAGATCCAGCAACAGGATAAGAGGCAGAGGCACCGCCTGCATCAGGACCCCCCCGGCCGCTGGCCCGTCGACGACCACCGGTGCCCCGCCCACGACCAGTACCCACTGCATCAGAAACCCCACGGCCAGCAGCCCGACCACGCCCACCCGCAGCCCGCCCACGACCGGCGCCCCCTACATCAGACCCCCGGCCAGCGGCCCGACCACGCCCACCAGCAGCCCACACACGACCAGCACCCCCTTCATCAGACCCTCGGCCAGCAGCCCGACCACGTCCACCAGCAGCCCGTCCACGACCACGCCCACGACCACGAGCATTTACCAAACCAGCACCAAACCCAACAGCATCCTCACCATGGACCACAACCGGACGACATGGCATGTCAGTAACAGAAGTACAGCATACCCAAGACACTGAAAACAAATAAGCAAGAACAATGTAACCTTAAAAAGCAGAACACCGGGTATCCAAATATAGCATAACAAAGTAAAAGGACAAGACACGATCTATCATACCCTGCACCAGCAACAAGGCCAGGAGAAAGATAAGGCTCACAGTGAATAAACAAATAGTTAATATCCATATCTTATTACAACCAGTCACCCATCTCATACATAGTGATCTAAGCATAGACCAACCTACATCACGAAGATAAATCTATCAACTAACCAACAGGGAAAAAGACCCTAGATACAAGGCACACCTAGAAGGCACATGCCGTAGAAACCAACCAAGCATGTAACATCTGCCGCCGCAAAGCAGCATTGACGTCACCCACGGCAGCAGACGCATCACCGGCAACAGCAGGCACCAAAGACCGAACCAGTGAGGCCGCCAAAACAACTGCTGAACGAGCAAGTTCTCGATAAGTCATCATGCTCTTGTAATTGTAGTCTACAACAACAAACCCATACAGACCCTGTAGGAAACAAATAGCTTGGAGAGCGGCATCATCATGAAGAGATGGGCAACCTATACCGTCCCGGGACCAAAAAAACTTCGTCATGGTCAAGGCATCACCTCCAGGAACATCAACATCTAGCTCCACCCCTCCAAGCACAACCCCATTGTCCATGACCTCCCGCAAGTATGAATAGAATGGCAAACGACATCGCGAAGCAACGACATCTAACATGTGCACAAAAGAACAACCGACTGCAAACATCCTGCCAGCAAAATAGGAACCCAAAATAAGAAGACCCCACACAAAAAAGAAAACACCAACCAGGCATAAACGTTAGATCCCAAAAGAATGTGGCAACAGACCCTTGCAATATATATAACAACCCACCTCTGCAACACACATGAACCCAAACAACAATATACATGGACCTTAGGCATAGGCTATATCCATAACAGATATGGACTGACAGCAATCCAGAACATAAATAATAAATAAACAACATAAATAATAAATAACACATCCCCTGTAATACACATATTCGCAAGAAACATAAATAATAAATAACACATCCCCTGTAATACACATATTCGCAAAATAGAGGATAGAATCTGCAGTATTTATGGACCACAGACACACATACGACCTACAGAAGTAAAACCTAGGAGGCCAGGCGAGAGGGGAGAATTACCTACAACCGAACCAGCCAAAACACCTCGAACAACATGAATCAGAATGGATCAGCACGAATCCGAATGAATCGACAAGCAAACCCTAGACAGATCCCTGAAGAACAACAAAAGTCTTGATGAGCACATACACAACACAGAGGGGAGAACTAAATAATAAATAACACATCCCCTGTAATACACATATTCGCAAAACAGAGGATAGAATATGCAGTATTTATGGACCACAGACACACATACGACCTACAGAAGTAAAACCGAGGAGGCCAGGCGAGAGGGGAGAATTACCTGCAACCAAACCAGCCAAAACACCTCGAGCAGCATGAATCAGAATGGATCAACACGAATCCGAATGAATCGACAAGCAAACCCTAGACAGATCCCTGAAGAACAACAAAAGTCTTGATAAGCACATACACAACACAGAGGGGAGAACAAACAAGGGAGAAATCAATTACCTCAGCCATCTCAGAAGCTCAGCCGGTGTGCTCCCTTCCCGGTCAACTCGCAAGGCAGGCCCAACGCAATGGCACCGTCCAAACACTTAAAATCAAGCAAACAAGCAAGGGAGACGGTAAGAAACAACCGGAACAAAATAGACGAGCGAGAGGTAGAGGGAAACCACCTGAAGGACGGCGTTGAATCGAGAAGGAGGAGCGCCGGCGATGAGAGAGAACGAGATCCAGAAAGAGGGAGACGAGAGGGACGAATGAGAGCACGAAAGGGTGGGTCGCTTCCCTCCCCCACCCCATAGCCGGACGAGCTAATCACCGTGCGCCACGCACGACCCCCGAGAGCGAAAATACCGAAATACCCTCGGCTGGGGCAAGATATAACGTGCGGTGGCAGGGGATATTTCACCGCTGGTACACGCGACAGGAGGAACGGAAGCGCATGGAGGCGGTTAGAGGCAGTAACTATTCATTTCTATAGTGCCAGACCAGGATCCGACGGCCCATATCTTCCATCTGCTTGATCGGACGACCCAAAACCCATCAAGCATCGCGATCCGACGGCCGAGAGTGCCTGAGCTCTGAGAGAGCTCGGTGGAACATCCTTCTCTTATCTCTTGATGGGATCTGACAAGAAATAGTCGTGGCATCAAGTGTGCACAGGGACTCTGTGTATGGTGACGGATTAACGGGGCGGTGAACTGCCGGCCTTGTTGGCCTTATGGGTTTATCAAACGGTGGCTATTTTACTTTTCTAGGTTGGTGAAGGTGTAAACCCTTCCCTTGGAAAAAAAAGCGTGTAAAAAGTAGGGCATTTTGGAGACGAAAGCACCGTGGAGACTTTAATTTTGAAAAAAAATCAAACTTTTCAGTTTCAAGAAAATTCTGGAAAAATCATATGTACACAAAAAATATAATGTGTAATGTGTGTAAAATTTCAGGATGAATACCTTGAATTGCGTGCTGCACAAAGGAACAAAATCATGGATGCCTTTTTGTGTAGGTCTCATTTTAAGGTATTTCAACCTGAAAATTTACACACATGTACATTATGTATCTAAGTATATCTGCATATTTTTTAGAATTTTTTTAACTGATTTTTTATAATTAAAAAAAATTCAAATTAAGGCCTCCTTGGAGCTCGGTCTCCATTTGGCATTTTTGTGTAAACCCTTCTATTTTCTTTTAGGAAAATCGTCATGGTGAGATTGTATATTGATTGAAATTAACAGTTACATCGTTGACAAAGTTCTGAAAATTTAAAACCAAAGGAATCATTGTCTCGGATACAAGAAGTTATAGTAGAGAGATCATTCCTAGCAAAATGGGATGCCACTGAGTTGGCCTCCCTACTACAATACTCAATTTAGACATTTTCTTTTGTAACAGTGGTACATAACTGAAGATAAATGGAGTGTTGCAACTTTTTATCTTGCTCTCAAAGTTTCATACAATGACAACTCATTACTAGATGCACATCGTCATGGGTTAGTACAATTGTTAGAATTGTGGTGGCCACGGATGAACGCACGTCAAATGTTATTAGCCCTTGAGTTTTCTCACACGTGCAGACTAACTTTAGAGCAACTCTGGCAAATTCTCCATAAAACACTTCAAAACAATCATGTGATAGTTGGTCGGCACGGACTCACACACAGATGGTAGACACAGAGACTTGCAACACGGCCCAAGTTGCGGTAGCAACATGACTCACATCGCAACCTTCATCAACCCGTCTCACGCGTGATAGATGGGCTTGCAACACGTTCCAAGTTGCAGTGCCAACACGGTTCACGTTGCATTCTGCATCAACCCATCTCATGCATGGCAGACATAGTCACCTAGGGACTTGCAACTCGACCCAAGTTGTGGTGGTAACACAACTCATGTTGCAACTTGCACCAACACGCCGACTTCACTCAGATTGTCAGTTGTAGTGATAACAAGGCTCATGTTGCAATGCATTTGGATCATATCAGATGACTGACACGTGCTAGAGCCAATGGCTCTGGAGGCGATTAGCACGTCAACCGACTAACGTGTAGCACCTGCGTTACAATATAGAGGTTGATGAGATGACACACAAACTCAGAGTCTCCAAATTGCCTCCCATTTCATGGGATCCACTCGTCAATGATATATACTCTTCCCCAATCTTCCTACAATCCCCATGTGAGTTGGGGGACCACATCAAGTTTTCTTCGCATCACACACAATCGCCTGATGAGTTACGCTCCAAAAGTTGGCCCCCAAACGTCAAATATTGAGGCCGAGAGGCCAGATATGGAGGGTGCTCCGTAAATTATGGTAATTTTGACAAGTACATTGACTGTACTAGAGTGTCTTTGTGGCCGGAATAGCCATATTGTTAGTTATTATGGCAATTGGGTCAGTATAGCGACTCTGCTAGAGTTGTTCTTATAGATTTGGTTTGCGCGATGGGACGACAATATCTCGTTGGGGGAGGAAGAGATAAGTAAAGATACATCTACAAGCATATTATCACAAGCATATGGATGGGAAGACGTGAGCATATTTGTTTGGAAAAGGAAAGGCTAGAGGGACACCCAGTAGTTGAGGGATGGAAAGGTGTGTAATTTTTTTAGCCCATCGGTAGGTCTAGCATTTTTTGGAAAGAGACCCACACACAAAATCCAAGGGATTAGAAGGAGAATAGCGGAACGATTAGTGTGAGGAAGGCGCAAATGCTAGGTGTCGCCTATTGGATCCGGCTTGCCTGCTCCTTCCCCATACTTCCATCCGTGCTTCCACTTCATCCCACGGCTGTGTTTTTTTTCCTTTTTTTTTCTTCTAATCTAATCATCTCCCCCTGATTTTAAGAGGATGGAGCCGGGCCTTATTTTATTCCAATCAAATCAAGGCACGTATGCGGGAGCACGGATGGACACACGCGTGGGGAGCAGGCAAGTCTCGTCCGCGTTATGGGCTGACCAACAACGTTCCTTAACTATTTTTTTGAACCGTCTCCAGACTAGTTTGCGAACCTTCCATGAATAGTATTAGGAATGCTCCCTTCGCTTTAGGAAGGTTTCATTTGGTTTTTCTTTTTATTCCTTCGTTATTTTTGTCATTTCGGGTTTTTTATTTGTTTTATTACTTTCTTTTTTCACCTACTTGTCAACTTTTTTCAAATACATGTTGACCTATTCATGTATTCATGTATATAGGTTGAACATTTTTCACATACATGTTAGAAAAAATCTAAGTACACATTGAACATTTATCCTAATATATTTTAAATATTTCCAAATGCACAATAAACATTTTTTAAAGCATGCTTGCACATTTTTAAAAACTTGAAATATTTTTATTTGTTACAACCTTTTTAAACACATTTTAAATGAGTGACATTCTAGAAAATTACATGATTTTTAAATGGTGCAAACATTTGTTTACATTTGCATGAATATATCTTTTTAGCCCGTGGACATTTTTAAATTACAGTAGAATTTTTTTAATGATACTGTATGGAAAGTTTATGAAATTATGGCAACATTTTTTTTACATTTAACTAGATAATTGCCTGTGTGTTGCAAAGGGAGTATAACCATTCTAGTATATTAGCCCGTGACTGTACACCTATTATTACATTAATAAAATATTAGCAAATTTTTGTATGCAATCACCAAGATTTACCTACAATCTTATTGCTAACACTTATTTGGTAAGAATTTATTAACTTAACAAAGAAAATATGTTTTTATTTTGGTAAGTTAATTGATTATATTTTTCAAAAAATTGATGGGAGAAAAATTAGAGATGGAGGAAAAAATCAAAGAAGAGAAGGAAAGCGGGGGGACATATGTAAAGAAGGTTAGACGAAGGAGAGATGAAACCCTGAACCTTTCGTTCTTTTTAAGAGACTAGTGATGTCTACTACACAACCTTCTTCTTGTAGACGTTGTTGGGCCTCCAAGTGCAGAGGTTTGTAGGACAGTAGCAAATTTCCCTCAAGTGGATGACCTAAGGTTTATCAATCCGTATGAGGCATAGGATGAAGATGGTCTCTCTCAAGCAACCCTGCAACCAAATAACAAAGAGTCTCTTGTGTCCCCAACACACCCAATACAATGGTAAATTTTATAGGTGCACTAGTTCGGCGAAGAGATGGTGATACAAGTGGTATATGGATGGTAGATAAAGGTATTTGTAATCTGAAATTATAAAAACAGCAAGGTAACTAATGATAAAAGTGAGCGTAAATGGTATTGCAATGCGTTGAAACAAGGCCTGGGGTTCATACTTTCACTAGTGCAAGTCATCTCAACAATAATAGCATAATTGGATCACATAACTATCCATCAACATGCAACAAAGAGTCACTCCAAAGTCACTAATAGAGGAGAACAAACGAAGAGATTAAGGTAGGGTACGAAACCACCTCAAAGTTATCTTTCCAATCAATCCGTTGGGCTATTCCTATAAGTGTCGCTGTCGGTGTCAAAACCGGCGGATCTCGGGTAGGGGGTCCCGAACTGTGCGTCTAAGGCGGATGGTAATAGGAGGCAGGGGACACAATGTTTTACCCAGGTTCGGGCCCTCTTGATGGAGGTAAAACCCTACGTCCTGCTTGATTAATATCGACGATATGGGTAGTACAAGAGTAGATCTACCACGAGATCAGAGAGGCTAAACCCTAGAAGCTAGCCTATGGTATGATTGTATGTTGTAGTTGTTGTGTCCTACGGACTAAAACCCTCCGGTTTATATAGACACCGGAGAGGGTTAGGGTTACACAAGGTCGGTTACAAAGGAGGAGATATACATATCCGTATCGTCTAGCTTGCCTTCCACGCCAAGTAGAGTCCCATTCGGACACGAGACGAAGTCTTCAATCTTGTATCTTCATAGTCTAACAGTCCGGCCACCGGATATAGTCCGGCTGTCCGGAGACCCCCTAATCCAGGACTCCCTCAGTAGCCCCTAAACCAGGCTTCAATGTCGATGAGTCCGGCGCGCAGTATTGTCTTCGGCATTGCAAGGCGGGTTCCTCCTCCGAATATACCACGGAAGAATTTGAATATAAGGATAGTGTCCGACCCTGCAAAATAAGTTCCACATACCACCGTAGAGTGAATAATATTTTCACAAATCCAATTTGCTGACTTTTTTTTGGCAACACGACATTATGTCATGGCCCGGTGATTATTCGAACCGTTTCCTTTAACTAGCTCCGCACATAACGCGAGGCAGTTTTTTGACACGTCTTGTCAAAGCAGAGATCGTGTCCCCTTATCACGGGATTCTCATCAATACGGGCGTGGGTAACCCAACTGCGCCATTGATTACGGTGCTTGGGGGATAAGCGAGTTTTACCAGGCTAGTGGGGACGCATGGTTTCGTCCGCCCATATAAAGGGATAAGGATTCACCTTTTCATCCATGCCTTCTTCCTCCTTTGCTCATCCATTTTCGCGCACTCGAGCTCCAACACCCAAGTCCACATCCCTTCCCTCAACCTTCCCCAAACATGTCCGGAGCGGGAGGCAAATGGATGGCTTCCTCCATTACGGAGGGACATATCAAGAAGCTGCGCGGAGCCGGATACTTAGCCGCGAATATCGCGCATCGGCTGCCCGCTGCGGGGCAGATCGTCCCTACCCCGGAACCTCACGAGAGGGTAGTTTTCCTCCACCACTTCCTCCGCGGACTGGGGTTTCCCCTCCATCCATTCGTCCGTGGTCTCATGTTCTACCATGGGCTGGACTTTCATGATCTGGCCCCGAACTTCGTCCTCTACATTTCGGCGTTCATCGTCGTGTGTGAGGCTTTCCTCCGCATCCGGCCCCACTTCGGCCTGTGGTTAAAGACCTTCAATATCAAGCTGAAGGTGGTGGGAGGCCAACAAGCAGAATGCGGTGGAGCCATGGTGGGCAAGATGCCCAACATTATATGGCTTGAAGGCTCCTTTGTGGAGACCATAAAGGGATGGCAATCGGTGTGGTTCTACATCACCGAGCCGAGCAACGCCAAATGGGCGGCAGCCCCCGAGTTTCGATCCAGATTCCCTACACGGCTTACTTATTGGAAAGAGAAGGGCTTGTCGTGGGGTTCATCGGTGGAGCTGGATGGACTCCAGAAATGTATCCGGAGTATGGCAAGCAAGAAGCTCATGCTTGTCAACATAGTCCAGGTTATGCTCATCCGCCGGATCCTCCCGTGTCAACAACGGGATTTTAACTTGTGGGAGTTCGACCCGGCCCAACACCAGACTCTGAGCGAGCTCTTCGATACGACGCACAAGGACGTCTGGAAGGTGCTGTTCAAGGGCGCCGAGGTCCCTCCTTCTCTCGCCGAGGACCGCGGACTAAGCACAAAGCGCCTAGCGCGTTCGGTGAGTTCATTACGTCACATAGGACATTTGTTTCCCCTAGCTTAATCATGTGAGGGGTCTAATCTCCATGCCTTTGACAGGACTGGGTGGAGATGTCGGGACAGATTAACTGTCCGGCCCCTTTGCCTGAAGACACTGCGGGCGCTCTCCTGACGGAGATGCTGACTCCGGCTCCTTACAAGGTGCCAGAGAAGACCAAGAAGGCCAAGGGAACCCGAAAGAGTTCCCGACGCCAGGTGTCGTCGGACTCACCGTCCGATGACTCTGCGGCGCACTCCTCCCTCGAAGACGAGGAAGAAGAAGAAGAAGATGCTCCCCCCTCCTGTTGAGGGAGATAAGAAAAGGAAGGCCGCCCCAACTGGGGGGGGGGCGAAGGGTCCAAGAAGGGAAGGACTCTCCTTCCGGACAGTTCCACCGCCGCCGACGAAGGCGAAGACGAGTGGTTGCCCAGGGCCAAGCCCCTGGGGAGATCGTAAGTATTCGGATGCCAGAGTAACTCATAGCATTCCTTTGTCGCACTGCTTTCCCTAACGCCGAACATCATTATGCAAGCCGCCACGAGCTAGTATCGATGTATCAACGGACGGCTCCCTAGGCTCATCGAATATGGATAGCGATCCACTTCCGACCGCCACCTCCCCTCATCCTGCGGACGATGCCGAGGTGCTGTCTCATGAGGCATCGGGTCGAGGGGAGACAATCCTGGAGGCGCCTCAAGGCGGCCTCCCGGACTCCAGGAGCCAAGGGGACAAGGCCCCTGAGAGCTCCGAGTTTGGCCCTCAGCCGAACACCGCGCCGGAACTTCCAGTGGTTTCAGACTCGGGCAGGCGGCCTCCTTCTAAGAGGGGCGAGACGCCTGTACCGGTGACTTCTTTCCATCTAGAGGCGCCGAACAATCTGCTGGAAGCGCTTTGCAGCGCTTCCATCGACGAGGAGCACCGCACTATCATGAGTGCGGTGATCCAGAAGGTTCAGTGCGCCAAGAGCGGATTGACTAAAGCCTGTGCCAGCCTTCTAACAGGCTTTGAGGTAAGTGTTTAAAATATAGGAAAATATTACCGCATAGACAGTAGCCCCTGATGCTCTGTTTGGTGTTCACAAAGAAAAGCCGAATAGAGGATCAAACAATATCGCAGGAGTCTAATATGAGTTTGTCAATATGCGTATGCAGGCTTCGCTGCTGGCGTCCGCCGCACTGACTGCGGAGGTCGCCGTACTAAAGCAGGACCTTAAAGGGTCTCAGGACGAGCTCGGCCTTGTTAAGAGGCAGCTCGAGGAGAACAAAGGTAAGTAGTACCTAGTCTGTGGATATGTATAAAAAGAGTGAGATTGCAAAATGACAGGATCATCGTAAATTTGCCAGGGGCCACGACCGAAGTGGCGACCCTAAAGCAAGAGCTATCAGAGGCCGAAGATAAAGCGGCCAAGGAGCGCACCGAGCGAGAGAAGCAAGAGGCTCGGGTGGGCGAGGTGCAGCAAGAGCTCCAGGCTCTCGTGACGAAGCACGAGGCGTTGGAGCTTGACTCGAAGACGCGAGAGTCTGAGCTTGTCGCAGCCCTCGAGAGCGCAAAAAGTGCCAAGGCTGAAGCCCAAAAGGCTCTCCAGGAGATCGACACAATGAAGAAGATAGCGACGGGTAAGGCATTCTATATGCAGAGCAAGCATGTAAAAGTAAATTACCGATTACTTACCCGAATTCGGAGCTCTCCAGGAGCATTCGTAGATTTGCCCCGCAGCGTGTCGGATGCCGTACAGTTTTACTAGGCCGAGGAGGGAAGCTCAACGGAGAAGCTGTTCTGGTCTTAGTATACTGAGACCGAACACCCGATGCCTCTGAGCGACCAGCTAAAGCAGCTGGTCGAGCTGCACAAGGCGGCCGAACAGGCCATGAAGGGCCTTATAGTCCGACAGTGGCCTGGCGACGCCCTTCCAAACAACTACTTCGGCCTGGTGAGGCGGCTCGTGGATGCATGCCCATGGCTGGAGGTCGTCAAGCGGTCCGTCTGCATCGAAGGTGCACGCCGGGCTTTCGCCCGTGTGAAGGTGCAGTGGGCCAAGCTAGACGTTGTGAAGCTGATCAAGGAAGGGCCGCCGCAAGGCAAGGAGCATCGCACCCCCGAGATTTATTATGAGGGTGTCCTGAAGGGTGCCCGTCTTGAAGCGGATGAATGTTCAAAGGATGTAATATTTGAGTAAACTTGCTCGTGTGATCCTGTATGATGAAAACTTGTTTCATATGCGCTATGCCACGTGTAAGTGCATCTAGTGCCACCCCTAGTGGTTTTGGAGTATTGATGACAAACCTAGTTGAGGGACTAATGTGTTTGTGAGAATTGCAGGATAACACAGGTAGAAGTCCCTCATTGATTCGGTTTTCCTACCAGAGATGACCCCTAAAAATTTATGAAGACATTGAAGTCAAAGGTGGTATATGAAGATATTCACATTGAAGACTATGACAAGAGAAGACACCACATGAAGCCTATGGAGCTCGAAGACTTAGATCTTTCGTAGTTCTTTTTCTTTTGTGTTGAGTCATAGGAACCACCGTACTATTAAGTGGGGTCCAAGAGAACCAGTCAGAATGACTGAAGTGATGCCTAACCAAAACCTATGTCTTCGAGTGAAGACTATGAGAGCGAATCTTGTCCAGAGTCGGACAAGTCAGCTTTGCTTGTAGCCCAAGTAAAGTTGCCGTGTGAGTTTGAAATCTGACTGTTGGAACACGTGTCAGTTCCTTAGTGACCCAGGGTCATTTCGGACAAATCAGGTCGGGTTGCCAAGTGGCTATAAATAGCCCACCCCCTACAACCATAAACGGTTGGCTGCTCAGATTGAGAGTACGGCTTTTGTCGTTTGAGAGCAACCCACCTCGAAGCCTTTGAGAGAGAATTCCTTGCGAGGATAAAGCCCTAACCACCCAGAGCCAAAGAGAATTGGGCATCACTTAAGTCTTCTTGTCTGTGTGATCTGAAGACTTATTACACTTGAGGACTGTGCATCCTCCAGCTGGTTAGGCGTCGCGTTCTGAGCATCCAAGAGACATTGTGGATTGCCGGTGAATGAAGTATGTGAAGGTTTGGGAGTCTACCTTGAAGACTTACCAGAGTGATTGGGCGAGGTCTGTGTGACCTTAGCTCAAGGGGAATACGGTGAGGACTGGGTGTCCTGAGCTGCGTGTTCAGGACTGGGTGTCCGGGACTGTGTGTCCTAAGGTTTAAATACCTAGCCGCCCCAACCAGACGTACATTTGTCACAGCAATTGGAACTGGTCCAACAAATCATTGTCTTCAACGAGTCACTGGTTTCATCTTCCCTTCCCTTTACTTACTGTTACTCCTTGTGAAGTCATTGTATGTTTGCACTATCTTTTGTCTTCATTGAGTGACTGCATGTTCTGTCTGGCTTCACAATATCTTCCTACCCGATCCTTACTGCATTGCTGCTATTAGTCATTGTGCTTTCACTCTATTGAATACTTGACTATGGCTTGCCTAGTGTAGTTGAAAGTGCAACTATCCCTAGGTGGTTTTGGTAATTCAAAACAACATATAGCTCATTGAGCTAATACTATTCCAAGATAATTATTTCAGGAAAGCTCAATGATTGGCATGGCATGGATGTGAAAGTGGAACCCTCAAAATGCTAAGGACAATGGATTGGCTCAAGCTCAAAAGCTCAAGACTCTTCATTTTATATTTTAGTGATCCAAGATCACATTGAGTCCATAGGAAAAGCCAATACTATTAAGGAGGGATGAGGTGTTGCTTAATGAGCCTCTTGCTTCATGTGCTTATGATATGCTCCAAAACCCTCAACTACTTTCCCATATCCACATATGACCTAAACCTAAGCCAAACTCGGTCCTACCGATTCTTCCTATCCGGCGCCACCGAGTTTCACTTGTCATTAGCCACTGCCAAACCCTAGCAATTCGGTTCTACCGATAAGGATCTCGGTCCCACCGAGATGGGGTTGCAAACTCTCTGTTTCCCTTTCGTAACTTTTCGGTCCCACCGAAAGAGCGAATCGGTCCCACCGAGATTGCAATGTAAACTCAGTGTTTCCCTTTGTAACTTTTCGGTCTCACCGAGTTCCACTCGGTCTCACCGAAAGAGCAAATCGGTCCCACCGAGTTTGCCTGACCAACTCTCTGGTTAGCTAATCACCAAATTCGGTCTCACCGAGTTTGTGTAATCGGTCTCACCGAGATTACGTTATGCCCAAACCCTAACCATATCGGTCCTACCGAGTTGCATGTCAGTCCCACCGAAAATCCTAACGGTCACTAGGTTTACATTTTCGGTCCGACCGAGTTTGTTGATTCGGTCCCACCGAGATTGGAAAACTGTGTAACGGTTGGATTTTGTGTGGAGGCTATATATACCCCTCCACCTCTTCTCATTCGATGAGAGAGCCATCAGAACACACACACATTCCAACTCATATGTTCTGAGAGAGAACCACCTACTCATGTGTTGAGACCAAGACATTCCATTCCTACCATATGAATCTTGATCTCTAGCCTTCCCAAAGTTGCTTTCCACTCAAATCTTCTTTCCACAAAATCCAAATCCTATGAGAGAGAGTTGAGTGTTGGGGAGACTATCATTTGAAGCACAAGAGCAAGGAGTTCATTACCTACACACCATTTGTTACTTCTTGGAGAGTGGTGTCTCCTAGATTGGCTAGGTGTCACTTGGGAGCCTCCGACAAGATTGTGGAGTTGAACCAAGGAGTTTGTAAGGGAAAGGAGATCGCCTACTTCGTGAAGATCTACCGCTAGTGAGGCAAGTCCTTCGTGGGCGATGGCCATGGTGGGATAGACAAGGTTGCTTCTTCGTGGACCCTTTGTGGGTGGTTGCTTCTTCGTGGACCCTTCGTGGGTGGAGCCCTGTGTGGACTCGCGCAACCGTTACCCTTGGGTGGAGCCCTGTGTGGACTCGCGCAACCGTTACCCTTCGTGGGTTGAAGTCTCCATCAACGTGGATGTAGGATAGCACCACCTATCCGAACCACGGGAAAAACATCCGTGTCTCCAATTGCGTTGAATTCTCCAAACCCTTCCCTTTACATTCTTGCAAGTTGCATGCTTTACTTTCCGCTGCCAATATACTCTTTGCATGCTTGCTTGAATTGTGTGATGATTGCTTGACTTGTCCTAAAATAGCTAAAATCTGCCAAGAACTAAAATTGGGAAAAGGTTAAGTTTTTATTTGGTCAAGTAGTCTAATCACCCCCCCCTCTAGACATACTTTCGATCCTACAAGTGGTATCAGAGCTTTGGTCTCCATTTGCTTTGATCTCCATAGCTTTTGGTGGTCATAGCCTTGGTTTCACAACCTAGGAGAGTATGGCGTCTAGCGAGGGAAATTATCACCGTAGAGGTCCTTACTTTGATGGTACTAATTTTGCTAGTTGGAAGCATAAAATGAAAATGCATATTCTTGGACATAACCCCGCGTTTGGGCTATTGTGTGTGTTGGTTTGCAAGGTGACTTCTTTGATGGGAGAGAACCAAACCGTGAAGCTACCGCGGATGAGTTGAAGATGTTGCAATAATGCTCAAGCTTGTGATATTCTCTTCAACGGATTGTGCCCCGAAGAATTCAACAAAATCAGCCGTCTTGAGAATGCAAAGGAAATTTGGGACACTTTGATTGATATGCACGAAGGTACCGACTCCGTCAAGGAATCCAAGTTGGATGTGCTTCAAAGTCACTTGACAAGTTCAAAATGAAGGATGGTGAAGGTGTCGCTGAAATGTACTCTAGGCTTGCTCTCATCACAAATGAGATTGCCGGCTTAGGAAGTGAAGAGATGACTGATAGATTCATCATCAAGAAGATCCTAAGAGCCTTGGATGGAAAATATGATACCGTGTGCACATTGATCCAAATGATGCCCAATTACAAAGATCTCAAGCCAACGGAGGTGATTGGAAGAATTGTTGCTCATGAGATGTCACTTAAGGATAAAGAGGAACTTCACAACAAATCAAGTGGTGCCTACAAAGCCTCATGTGAAGCCCCTACATCATCAAGTGAGAAACAAGACTTCAATGAAGAATTGAGCTTAATGGTGAAGAACTTCAACAAGTTCTACAAGAGTAGAAGCAAAGATAGAAGCTCCAAGTCAAGGTCCTACAATGACAAAAGATCTTCTAGTCGAGAGCGAAACTGCTACAATTGTGGAAGACCCGGACACTATTCCAATGAGTGTACGGCTCCCTACAAGAGAAGAGAAGATTCTCCAAAAAGAAGAAGCAAAGGATCACCACCAAGAGAGAGAAGTAGTAGAGATGATCGTTATGAACGAAGATACTCACGGAGAAGCAAGGATTCGGAAAGGAAGGAAAATCATCAAGGAGCTACACAAAACGAAGACATCAAGCTCATGTTGGTGAATGGGTATCCGGCTCCGACTCCGACAGCCACTCCGAGAGAAAGTTATCACTCCGACTCCGAAGATACTCAAGATGAAGGTGTTGCCGGTCTAGCACTTGTGTCAACCAACTCCTACGACATATTTGGCTCACCAAATGAAGGAATTGTAAGATGCTTCATGGCCAAAGTTCCTAAGGTAACGCACCCCGAGTATGTTGATTTCAATAGTGATGAAGATGACTTGTTAGGTGATGATTTTCTTGGTGAAAACTCTAGTGATGAATACTATGATGAAAGACCAATTAATCATGCTAATCAAGATAAAACGAATGACAATGATAAGGAGAAGATTGAGGCTCTAACTAAAGAACTAAAAACTCTTAAGTTAGCTCATGACACTATCTTCGAAGATCATCGAGAACTTTTAAGAGCTCATGAGAAACTACGCTTTGAAAAGCTCAATCTTGAGCAAGAGCATGAGTTCTTAAAGGCAATCAATGATGATCTCCGCAAGAAAAGTTCTTCTTACATTGCCAAGCGTTTACTCTTATCCACTTACATGCCTCAAGTCAAATCTAACAAGAAAGATTCTTCCGCTAGTAGTAACAATGATCATGCTAAATCCAATATTGTTGCTTCTAGTAGTTCTCTTGATTCCACTAATGATTCTCTTAGCCAAGTTACACTTGAGCAAGAAAATAGCTTATTGAAGGGAATTATAGAGAAAGGAGTGTACAAAAGCCTTGCCGGGAGTAAGCAATTCGAGGAAATTGTGCGCAAGCAAGGAATGCACCGGAAGAATCAAGGTATTGGTTTTGAACGAAAGTTCAATGCCAATGGAGTTGAATGGGAAGAAGATCAATACCCCAAGACAAAGTTTGTCCCTCAACAAGAGATGTATACTTCTTTCAAGGGGACACAAGCTCAAGATGATCTTCCACCACAAGACTACGAGCAAAAAGGCAAGGACAAGCTTCAAGAGGAAATTGATGCATTTGAAGAAGCTCCTAAGACCTTAGTCAAGTGGATTCCCAAGACTACTTCAAGTTCCACTTCATCAAGTACGACTACAACTCCAAGGATTCCCATCAAGATGATGTGGATCCAAAAGAAGAATAACTAGAGAGTTCTTGAGGGTGACTCCGCCAACATACTTCACTCTTATCATTTTGGCAAGAACAAGTGCAATCAACTTCCACATCTTGCACTAGTTCAAGGAGTCACAAACCCTCTTGTTGGTAAGACAAGGGACAAGGTAACCTAAAAGTTTTCATGGACATCATCTTTTGTGTGCATCACTCTATGTCTATGGATATCCTTGTTTGTTCCTTGTGGGACTAACCCATGTAGGTATTGAAAGTGCAATTCACTCAAATGGATAGCTCCAAGATATCTACATCAACATTGAGCATCCACATCTTCAATGTCTACATGAAGTCATCATCGACAAAATCCAAGGTTAGTTCATCCCTCTTAGGGGGGATATCACATCTAGGGGGAGCTTTACTCTAAGACTTGAGCTAAAGCAACTCTAAAGATGTGAACAAAACAATGCTTTATGTAAAAGTGGTAACCGCACTTGAGCTTAAACGATGAGTATGACCTACGATCAAGTGTTCTCACTTGACTCCTAAGTCAATATACTCATATATAGATGACCTAGTCATCGCAAATTGCTTGATAGATGCTAGAATTGGTTGTGCATGTTTTGCCACATATTTCATTTGCTATCTTATTGTGTGAGCATGCTGATTGCATATTTCACTCATTCAAGGACATCCACTTGTTGTTTTGATTGTTTGGCTTTATCTTCTTTTGCCAAGTGGATGGACAAGAATGCCTAAGAACCTCCTCTAGCTATCTATTCTTTTCTCGTCTCAAACTCTATTCATGCTGCATCACAAAATTTGATCAAGTCAGATTCGAACCACTCTGTGTGAGGAGCGCTCGGAGTCCCCGATTCGTCATAGACTTAAACTTCCAAAACCTCTTTATGATTCTCGGTCTGACCGATACTCCACTTTCGGTCCTACCGAGATCATTAAGTTGATCTAAGTTTTCAATCTCGGTGCAACCGATTTGAACCTTTCGGTCTCACCGAGTTTCAGTAACTGCACGCAGTTATGAATCTCAGTGCCACCGAGTTGTTCAACTCGGTCACACCGACAGGGTCGGGCTATATATAGTCACGGGCAAAATT
The DNA here is from genome assembly GCF_003073215.2 of Triticum urartu. NCBI lineage: Eukaryota > Viridiplantae > Streptophyta > Magnoliopsida > Poales > Poaceae > Triticum > Triticum urartu. Next base: position 608,320,044 of record NC_053028.1, read on the forward strand.
TGGAAATTTCTCCGAACCCCTTCGCCCGCGCGATAGCCTGCTCTGCCCCCGAGGTCTCCGGATCGTCTTCTCGCCGCCAGCAGCCTCCAGTCGCTAGTCTCCGTCGCCGTCAACGGGATTTCTGCCCCGCCGTTGCCGCCGTAGCAAGTCCCCGCCGAACTAGGGTATGGACTTGATCTTTGTGCTATTCCTCAATCTGATTCCTAGCACATTGTGATCACATTGTTTCTGGCCACATTTGATAAACTTCTATCCAGTCAAAACGCCTATAGATTAGGTTTGATTCGAAAATTCTAGGTTTAGGTTTCCGCCGAAACCATCTCGGACCCACCGAGTTGAAAAACTCGGTCCCACCGATTTGGCTTATGCCATTGCACAAGTAAAACTCAGTCTGACCGAGAATTACTATCGGTGTGACCGATTTTTGAACTCAGTGAAACCCTAGCAGTCTCGGTGCCACCGAACTGTGACTCGGTCTGACCGAGTTCACTAGTTTAGGTTCCAAAACTGCTTCGGTATCACCGAGTTTGAAAATCGGTAGATCCGAGATGATTTCAGTGGGAAACTAAAACTAAGTTTTTGGATCATTCTTTTTGCAAAAATCTCTGCATTTTGTGATGCTCATCCTCTCTATCTCCTCTATAATCTATTCACAGGGTCAGCAGTCAGTTTGCAACATGTCAGACCAGAGTGATAGCCAAAACTTGTCAGAGCAGCAAGTGCAGTTGAGTGAGGGCACTAGCCCCTCAAGTTCCTCAGATGATGGCAGCAGGAGCACACCCAGCAACCTGCCTAAAGCTGCCACGAGACAAAGGAAGAAGAAAACCTCAGATTCTGAAGATCAGGACTATGTGGCAGAGGAAGAGGCCACCTCCAAGAGAGTTGAGCCAGCTCAAGGCTCAAAGCCAGGCCTGAAAATCAAAAGGCCAGCAGGCAGGCAGCCCATGTCAAAGGCTAGAGCCTCAACTGAGAAGCCTGCTCCCATTGAGACCGTTGTAGCTGAGGGCAAGAAAAGGAAAGAGAGAGTGAAGAAGACTGTGGCTAGAGTGCTTGGGAAGGCCTCCGTCATGGTAGAAGAGGAGGAGGAAGAAGAGGCAGCTGCACCAGCGCCCAAGGCAGCCAAACTTATGGGAGATGCCATAAGGTCAGGGGGAGCTGCATCCAAGCCCAAGGAAGCACCTAAGGCTGCATCTAAGCCTAAGAGTGCACCAAAGAGAAACACAAGAAGCATCCCAGCCACTGAGAAGAACAAGGCCCCAGTGCCTGAGACTGTTGCAGAGGAAGAAGAAGAGAGTGTCCTTCGGAAGCTCAAGCCCAAGATCCCAGACCACAACGATGCTCATCCTGTGGCTCAGGATATGAAACTCAGGAGAGACTCAGGGCTCAGGAAGTGGAGAGAAGCAGATCCATATGCTTCTAGGAGAAGGGCTGCAGTGGACTACAGATTTCATACCAAGGAGCAACAAGATTTCTATGAGACAGTGCTACTTGACAAGAAGCCAATTGTATGTGACATGAGATGGGTCGACTGGACCTATATCAAGGATAATGAAGAGTACTACCCAGGAGTTCAGGACAGCTTTAAGGCGTGTGGAGTAGAGGACTTTGTTGGGCAAAAGCTCACAAAGTGGAACGAGGAACTCATCATGCAGTTCTACTCCACAGCTCACTTTTATCCAGATGGGAGGATTACATGGATGTCTGAGGGTACGAGGTACCACTCTACTGTTGAGGAATGGGCGAAGCTGATCAATGCCCCAGAGGAGCAAGCAGATGACCTGGACATTTATGGCAAGAAAAAGATGGACCACAACTCCATGTCCAACATGTACAAGGAGATTCCGAATGAAGCACTTGACACGTTCAAGTTTGGCTCAGTGCATTATCTGCTATCAGGATTGCCTACGATCAACTGGATCCTTAGGCACACCCTTCTGCCCAAGTCTGGAGATCACAAGATGATCAGAGGTCACGCGATCAACTTGCTTCATGTCTTTGACGTGCCTCAAAAATTCAAAGTCATGAGCCTTATAGTGGAAACAATCAAAAGGACTGCGGCAGATCAGAAGAGGAGCTGTGGATATGCCCCTCAGATTCAGGAGCTCAACAACTCCAAGATGGGCACGGGCGTATATTTGTTGGATAAGGAACACCTGCCCATCCATCCAGATTTTGAGAACAATGAAGTTGTGATGATAGAGAATGAACCATCATCTGCCCATGCACAAGCTCAGAAGGAGAAGGCGAAGAAGGAGAAAGCTGCCAGGATGCCTACTCAAGCGGAGGCATCTGACTATTTCTTGAAGACCAAACAAGAGCAGCTTAGTTACTTGATTGCGTCCACCCTGCGGATTGAGCAGAGTATAGCCACCCTGACTCAGAACCAGGCGAGTTTAGAGAGGATCATGGAACAGAGGTTCTATGACTTGGACATCAAGGTAACAGAAGTTCAGTCTGCAGTGGAGCAGCTCCAGGAGGACATGAATGAGAGGAGAGGCAGGACCACGACTCATGCTTTTGCGAGGGTGCCACGAGGTCCGAGGTCGTCTGCACTGCCAGTTGCTGACACCAGAGCTACAACGTCTGCACCAGCCACAGCCTCAGTCCCACCAGCTCCAGCATCCACTTCAGCCTCCACTCCGACCACGTCTACCGAAGGCTTTGTCCTTGGAGTGATCCGGACTCCACCACCACCTGAAGATCAAGCCTGAGCGTCGATCTAGTGCTATGCATTTTCTAGGAACTTTTTGGTAACTTGTTGCCAAAGGGGGAGAAGATGTATAGATCATAGGCTTCGAGAGAGAGAGTGTTGCTTTTCTCTCTTGCTTTATTTGGTGGTTTTTCAAACTTTGTTTGCTTGTGTGTGAGATACTACGTCCTTATGCCTGTGAGACATCGATGATCATGTGTTTGATCATAAGCTACACTTAATGTTTGCTTAATGCTTGCTTAAATATTATCATTCTATCTATCGTTTGTGATCATTCACTATTCTTGGTGATGAGTGCATGCATTTCAATCTTATCATTTTGAGCGCTCCACCAAGATGTATGTGACATGGAAGAGTAACCCATGACTCTAACTCTTTGTGCATTTGCAGTCCAAAGCAAATTTTAAATATGCACAAATTTAGGGGGAGCTCTTACTTATCACATACTTCTCAAAGCGACGATATATTTCATGCTTATTATCTTTTGTCGAAGCTTTGATCTATATGTTGTCATCAGTTACCAAAAAGGGGGAGAGAAAGTGCAACTATCCCTAGGTGGTTTTGGTAATTCATAACAACATATAGCTCATTGACCTAATACTATTCCAAGATAATTATTTCAGGAAAGCTCAATGATTGGCATGTCATGGATGTGAAAGTGGAACCCTCAAAATGCTAAGGACAATGGATTGGCTCAAGCTCAAAAGCTCAAGACTCTTCATTTTATATTTTAGTGATCCAAGATCACATTGAGTCCATAGGAAAAGCCAATACTATTAAGGAGGGATGAGGTGTTGCTTAATGAGCCTCTTGCTTCATGTGCTTAGTGATATGCTCCAAAAACCCTCAACTACTTTCCCATATCCACATATGACCTAAACTCTAAGCCAAACTCGGTCCTACCGATTCTTCCTATCCGGCGCCACCGAGTTTCACTTGTCATTAGCCACTGCCAAACCCTAGCAATTCGGTTCTACCGATAAGGATCTCGGTCCCACCGAGATGGGGTTGCAAACTCTCTGTTTCCCTTTCGTAACTTTTCGGTCCCACCGAAAGAGCGAATCGGTCCCACCGAGATTGCAATGTAAACTCAGTGTTTCCCCTTTGTAACTTTTCGGTCTCACCGAGTTCCACTCGGTCTCACCGAAAGAGCAAATCGGTCCCACCGAGTTTGCCTGACCAACTCTCTGGTTAGCTAATTACCAAATTCGGTCTCACCGAGTTTGTGTAATCGGTCTCACCGAGATTACGTTATGCCCAAACCCTAACCGAATCGGTCCTACCGAGTTGCATGTCAGTCCCACCGAAATTCCTAACGGTCACTAGGTTTACTATTTCGGTCAGACCGAGTTTTCTGATTCGGTCCCACCGAGATTGGAAAACTGTGTAACGGTTGGATTTTGTGTGGAGGCTATATATACCCCTCCACCTCCTTCTCATTCGATGAGAGAGCCATCAGAACACACACACCATTCCAACTCATATGTTCTGAGAGAGAACCACCTACTCATGTGTTGAGACCAAGACATTCCATTCCTACCATATGAATCTTGATCTCTAGCCTTCCCAAGTTGCTTTCCACTCAAATCTTCTTTCAATTCGGTTCTGCCGATAAGGATCTCGGTCCCACCGAGATGGGGTTGCAAACTCTCTGTTTCCCTTTCGTAACTTTTCGGTCCCACCAAAAGAGCGAATCGGTCCCATCGAGATTGCAATGTAAACTCAGTGTTTCCCCTTTGTAACTTTTCGGTCTCACCGAGTTCCACTCGGTCTCACCGAAAGAGCAAATCGGTCCCACCGAGTTTGCCTGACCAACTCTCTGGTTAGCTAATCACCAAATTCGGTCTCACCGAGTTTGTGTAATCGGTCTCACCGAGATTACATTATGCCCAAACCCTAACCGAATCGGTCCTAGCGAGTTGCATGTCAGTCCCACCGAAATTCCTAACGGTCACTAGGTTTACATTTTCGGTCAGACCGAGTTTATTGATTCGGTCCCACCGAGATTGGAAAGCTGTGTAACGGTTGGATTTTGTCTGGAGGCTATATATACCCCTCCACCTCTTTCTCATTCGATGAGAGAGCCATCAGAACACACACACCATTCCAACTCATTTGTTCTGAGAGAGAACCACCTACTCATGTGTTGAGACCAAGACATTCCATTCCTACCATATGAATCTTGATCTCTAGCCTTCCCAAGTTGCTTTCCACTCAAATCTTCTTTCCACCAAAACCAAATCCTATGAGAGAGAGTTGAGTGTTGGGGAGACTATCATTTGAAGCACAAGAGCAAGGAGTTCATTACCTACACACCATTTGTTACTTCTTGGAGAGTGGTGTCTCCTAGATTGGCTAGGTGTCACTTGGGAGCCTCCGACAAGATTGTGGAGTTGAACCAAGGAGTTTGTAAGGGCAAGGAGATCGCCTACTTCGTGAAGATCTACCGCTAGTGAGGCAAGTCCTTCGTGGGCGATGGCCATGGTGGGATAGACAAGGTTGCTTCTTCGTGGACCCTTTGTGGGTGGTTGCTTCTTCGTGGACCCTTCGTGGGTGGAGCCCTTCGTGGACTCGCGCAACCGTTGCCCTTGGGTGGAGCCCTGTGTGGACTCGCGCAATCGTTACCCTTCGTGGGTTGAAGTCTCCATCAACGTGGATGTAGGATAGCACCACCTATCCGAACCACGGGAAAAACATCCGTGTCTCCAATAGCGTTTGAATTCTCCAAACCCTTCCCTTTATATTCTTGCAAGTTGCATGCTTTACTTTCCGCTGCCCAGAAACTCTTTGCATGCTTGCTTGAATTGTGTGATGATTGCTTGACTTGTCCTAAAATAGCTAAAATTTGCCAAGAACTAAAATTGGGAAAAGGCTAAGTTTTTATTTGGTCAAGTAGTCTAATCACCCCCCCCTCTAGACATACTTTCGATCCTACAAGTGGTATCAGAGCTTTGGTCTCCATTTGCTTGATCTCCATAGCTTTTGGTGGTCATAGCCTTGGTTTCACAACCTAGGAGAAGTATGGCGTCTAGCGAGGGAAATTATCACCGTAGAGGTCCTTACTTTGATGGTACTAATTTTGCTAGTTGTAAGCATAAAATGAAAATGCATATTCTTGGACATAACCCCGCTGTTTGGGCTATTGTGTGTGTTGGTTTGCAAGGTGACTTCTTTGATGGGAGAGAACCAAACCGTGAAGCTACCACGGATGAGTTGAAGATGTTGCAATATAATGCTCAAGCTTGTGATATTCTCTTCAACGGATTATGCCCCGAAGAATTCAACAAAATCAGCCGCCTTGAGAATGCAAAGGAAATTTGGGACACTTTGATTGATACGCACGAAGGTACCGACTCCGTCAAGGAATCCAAGTTGGATGTGCTTCAAAGCCAACTTGACAAGTTCAAGATGAAGGATGGTGAAGGTGTCGCTGAAATGTACTCTAGGCTTGCTCTCATCACAAATGAGATTGCCGGCTTAGGAAGTGAAGAGATGACTGATAGATTCATCATCAAGAAGATCCTAAGAGCCTTGGATGGAAAATATGATACTGTGTGCACATTGATCCAAATGATGCCCAATTACAAAGATCTCAAGCCAACGGAGGTGATTGGAAGAATTGTTGCTCATGAGATGTCACTTAAGGATAAAGAGGAACTTCACAACAAATCAAGTGGTGCCTATAAAGCCTCATTTGAAGCCCCTACATCATCAAGTGAGAAACAAGACTTCAATGAAGAATTGAGCTTAATGGTGAAGAACTTCAACAAGTTCTACAAGAGTAGAAGCAAAGATAGAAGCTCCAAATCAAGGTCCTACAATGACAAAAGATCTTCTAGTCGAGAGCGAAACTGTTACAATTGTGGAAGACCCGGACACTATTCCAATGAGTGTACGGCTCCCTACAAGAGAAGAGAAGATTCTCCAAAAAGAAGAAGCAAAGGATCACCACCAAGAGAGAGAAGGAGTAGAGATGATCGTTATGAACGAAGATACTCACGGAGAAGCAAGGATTCGGAAAGGAAGGAAAAATCATCAAGGAGCTACACAAGACGAATACATCAAGCTCATGTTGGTGAATGGGTATCCGGCTCCGACTCCGACAGCCACTCCGAGAGAAGTTATCACTCCGACTCCGAAGATACTCAAGATGAAGGTGTTGCCGGTCTAGCACTTGTGTCAACCAACTCCTACGACATATTTGGCTCACCAAATGAAGGAATTGTAAGATGCTTCATGGCCAAAGTTCCTAAGGTAACGCACCCCGAGTATGTTGATTTCAATAGTGATGAAGATGACTTGTTAGGTGATGATTTGCTTGGTGACAACTCTAGTGATGAATACTATGATGAAAGACCAATTAATCATGCTAATCAAGATAAAACGAATGACAATGATAAGGAGAAGATTGAGGCTCTAACTAAAGAACTAAAAACTCTTAAGTTAGCTCATGACACTATCTTCGAAGATCATCGAGAACTTTTAAGAGCTCATGAGAAACTACGCTTTGAAAAGCTCAATCTTGAGCAAGAGCATGAGTTCTTAAAGGCAATCAATGATGATCTCCGCAAGAAAAGTTCTTCTTACATTGCACGTGAGTTTCAACACACACTCGATCCATCTGACATACTTGAGAGGCTCAACACACATGAGTTTCAGCTTTCTGAGAAAAGAGATATCTATGGTCCAAACTATGGGCGAACTCGTGCCTTGAAGGCAAAAGCTGTCTCCTCATCTGAAGAAGAATCTGACAGCAGTTCTGATGATCCCGAAAACATTGGAAGGGAACTTGCTATGCTTGTGAAGAAGTTCCAAAAATTCACCAAGTAGAAAGGTTTCATAAAGTCTTCCCGATCAAGCTCAAGGAATAATGAAGCTTCTGCTCATGACTACAAGAATAAAACATGTCACAAGTGCAAGAAACCTGGCCACTTCATCTCTGAGTGTCCACAGCGGGACAATGAGAACAAAAAGAAGAAGAAGAGCAAGGAATATGACTCTGACGACAAGAAGAAGAAGAAATACTCAAAGTCTTCTTCCAAGTCTTCCTCAAAGTCTTCATCACACAAGAAGAGCTCATCTGGCAAGGCACGTGCGTTTGTTGGCAAGGAAATGGACTCAGAGGAGGAGTACACTTCTAAGGAGGCGGAGGTGGAGTCTGAGGAGGAGTCCGATTCAGGCGTCGCAAGTCTGGGTACAACATACGTTGCCAAGTCCATCTTCAATACTGAAGACAATGACCTCGTCACCGACACCGATGCAAATGACAAGGACTACTCCGCTTCTACCTACTGCTTCATGGCACCAAGGTAAACATTAGCACTACTCACTATCAAACATCTAGTGACGATGACTCTGATTGTGATTCAAAACCCAGCTAGAAAACACTTGCTAAAATTGCAACTGAACAATAGAAAGCTATGGAACATATTCAAAAACTGTTAGACAGAAGCGATGATCTGTTAGGTGCTGAAATGACTCGATCTGAATCCTTAATTGAAGACATAAAAAATCTTCACGTTAAGTATAAGGAACTTGAAAGTCGTCATGAAACTCTCTCAACAACTCATGAAAAGCTTTCCTATGATTATCTTCAAAGGAAACAAGATCTTGAGAAATTGAGAGCGGTTCATGAAGATCTTCAAAAGGAAAACGAGTCACTTCGCGCCAAACAGATCAGTCCCGCTCAGGAAGGATTTGAACCACCATGTCTTAAATGCATTGAGCGTGATAATGCTACTTGTGCTAACCCCATGTGGGTTGCTGCAAAGGAACCTTCAGCAGACCCATCCAATCTATCTGGCTTCACTTGTGCTAACCCCATTATCATTGATGAATCCTTTGATGCAAACTATATACTGTTTAAGAATCAGAATGGTGAAGTGTTTGCCAGGTACATTGGTACTAACTGCAGGAATGGACCACCTATGAAGAAGATCTGGGTTCTGAAAAGGTGTCTGGAGAATCTTCCTGTGAATGTCATCATGACACCTCACGTGAAGAAGACAAACCTCAGACCAAAGGCTTCATACGGTCCAAAGGCTTCATACAGACAGAGGACTCACCTGAGTCGCACTAACGCAAATGTTTTGTAGGGAAACCATACTCAGGCATATGAATATGAGAGCGGCTCATCAAACCACCATGTTCATAAGACCAAGAACTATTCTGCTTATTCTTATGAGTACTATTGTCCGCCTGCAAGACTGTTTGCTAGGGCTCCAAAGCCAAAATTCTCAGATGCTGCACTTAGACTTATTGCTTCTCAGCCACCCTTGAAGATGTGGGTGGCTAAGAAAGCTTAACTCTCTTTTGCAGGGAAAGGTCTCCAGCAGAAAACCAAAATCGTCTGACGCCATTGCTGAGGACCTTAAACATCTTGTAGGGCGCAAGATCAAATGCCCGAATGGTCTTACTATGTACTTTGTTCCTGAATCGCTTGCTACTCTCCCTATTAGTCCTAATCTGGATCTAAGCTTTCATAACCCATTGGTTCGTCAAATGTTTTTGCTTCACAATGCTCTTGGTGAAGCCTATCCCCCTAACTGCACTGTAGGGTACGACACCAGCATCTTCAGAATGGATTATTGATAGTGGGTGTACAAATCACATGACTGGCAAAAGAAGTCTTCTTATGGACTCAACCTTACGTCCATCCGACAAGAGCCACATCACATTTGCTGACACTGGTAAAAGTAAGGTATTGGGTCTAGGTAGAGTTGCAATCTCAAGGGATCAACACATGGATAAAGTCATGCTTGTTGAATCCCTTGGCTTCAACTTAATGTCTATCTCAATGCTTTGCGATTTGAACATGATCGTAATATTTGGAAAATATCGTTGCCTTGTACTAATGGAATCTGACAAGTCTCTAGTGTTTGAAGGGTATCGAAAAGATGATCTGTACGTAGTAGATTTCTCAGCAGGACCACAACTTGCCGTATGTCTTCTAGCAAAAGCTTCAGAATGCTGGCATGAGGAACCTCCACACCCTGGCAAAGAAGAAGCATGTCATAGGCATCGAGGGCGTCAAGTTCAAGAAAGATCACTTATGCGGTGCCTATGAAGCAGGGAAGATGACGAGGGCCAAACATCCCTCAAAGACAATCATGACCACTACTCGACCCTTCGAACTGCTTCACATGGATCTTTTCAGTCCCACTCATTACTCAACTCTTACTACTACTGCTTGCCTCTATGGCTTCGTTATTGTTGATGATTTTTCTAGATACACTTGGGGTGCACATAATCCTTTACAAGACTGAAGTGCAGGATGTCTTCAGACGCTTCGCAAATCGAGCTATGAACAATTATGGCGCCAAGATAAAGCACATCAGAAATGACAATGGCACTGAATTCAAGAACACTGGCCTTGATACATATCTTGATATCTTGGGCATCACACATGAATTCTCAGCCCCGTACACGCCACAGCAGAATGGCGTCGTGGAACGCAAGAACAGAACACTCATTAAGATGGCCAGAACGATGCTAGATGAATACAAGACCCCAAGAAAATTCTGGCCTGAAGCCATTGATACTGCATGCCATACAATCAATCGTGTTTATCTTCACAAGCTTCTGAACAAGACATCTTATGAGCTCCTTACTGGCAAGAAGCCAAATGTCAGTTACTTTAGAGTATTTGGCTCAAGGTGCTGGATCAAGGACCCACATCACACCTCAAAGTTTGCACCAAAAGCACATGAGGGTTTTATGCTTGGATATGGAAAGGATTCACACTCCTATAGAGTCTTCAATCTCTTTCATTACAAAGTGGTTGAAACAGTGGATGTGCAGTTCGATGAGACCAACGGTTCACAAAGAGAGCAACTGCCAAATGTGCTAGATGAAGTTCCATCTAGTGAATCAATCAAGCTAATGGGAACTGGAGAAATTATACCTTCTGAAGCTCATCTTGAAGAAGAACTTATCATCTCAGCACCTGATCAACATGAAGACAATGCTCAGCCTGAAGACATTCCTTCTAACAACGACAATGGTCAGCAAGAGCAAAGTCTTCGCCCTGTGCATCCTCGTGTTGCCAATGAAGTGCAGATTGAAAGAATAATTGATAGCATTAATGCACCCGGTCCACTCACTCGTTCAAGGGCAACTCAGCTAGCAAATTTCTGTGGGCACTTCGCATTCGTCTCAATAACAGAACCCAAGAAAGTTGAAGAAGCCTTCATGGAACCTGAATGGATTCAAGCTATGCAAGAAGAGCTTCAATAGTTTGAGCTGAATAATGTATGGGAACTAGTTAAGCGTCCTGATCCATGGAAGCACGATATAATAGGCACCAAATGGATATACCGCAACAAGCAAGATGAGCATGGTCAAGTTGTCAGAAACAAAGCCCGTCTCATTGCTCAAGGATATACTCAAGTGGAAGGCATTAACTTCGATGCAACATTTGCTCCTATGGCTAGACTTGAAGCCATACGCATACTGCTGGCCTATGCAAATCACCATAACATACTTCTATATCAAATGGATGTGAAGAGTGCTTTTCTCAATGGCAAGATTGAAGAAGAAGTGTATGTTGCACAACCGCCTGGCTTTGAAGATCCAAAACATCCTGACATGGTATACAAGCTCAACAAGGCACTGTATGGCCTCAAACAAGCCCCTCGGGCCTGGTATGACACACTCAAATACTTCCTGAAGAGCAAAGGCTTCATACCTGGTTCCCTAGATCCCACTCTCTTCACGAAGACATATGATGGTGAACTGTTTGTGTGCCAAATATATGTGGATGACATTATCTTCGGCTGCACCAATCAGAAGTACAGTGAAGAGTTTGGATATATGATGCAAGAGCAATATCAGATGTCCATGATGGGGGAGCTGAAGTTCTTCCTCGGTCTTCAAATACGACAACAACGCAACGGCATCTTCATATCTCAAGAGAAGTATCTCAAAGATTGCCTGAAGAAGTTCGGTATGCAAGACTGCAAAGGCTTCACAACACCAATGCCAGCCAAACATCATCTGGGTCCCGACGACAATGGTAAAGAGTTCGATCAAAAGGTATACCGCTCCATGATTGGTTCTTTACTTTATCTATGTGCATCTAGGCCAGATATTATGCTTAGTGTTTGCATGTGTGCTCGATTTCAAGCGGCACCAAAGGAGTCGCATCACTTAGCTGTGAAGCGAATTCTTCGATATTTGGCCCACACCCCAACTCTAGGATTATGGTATCCAAAGGGCTCAGAGTTTGATCTGGTTGGATTCTCGGATGCTGATTATGCTGGTGACAAAGTTGATCGCAAGTCTACATCAGGCACATGTCACTTTCTGGGACGATCACTTGTATGTTGGTCTTCAAAGAAGCAGAACTGTGTATCTCTCTCCACTACTGAATCTGAATACATTGCTGCTGGATCTTGCTGCGCTCAGCTTCTGTGGATGAAGCAAACACTCAAGGACTATAGCATTCATCTGGAGCAAGTGCCACTTTACTGCGACAATGAAAGCGCCATCAAGATCGCCAACAACCCAGTTCAGCACTCGAAGACAAAGCACATTGAAATTCGTCATCACTTTCTCAGAGATCATGTTGTGAAGGAAGATATTGATATCATACACGTCAACACTGAAGAGCAATTGACAGATATCTTCACCAAGCCCTTGGATGAGAAGAGATTTTGCAAGTTACGGTGTGAGCTAAATATCCTGGAATCCTCAAATGTCCTGTGATCAGGCACACATCCTAACCCTAATGCATATTGATGACTTAGATGTGCAACACACAAAGTAAAGTATATCTTCAATCAATGAAGACATACATTCTAAGTGTGAATACATTAATGTGGAATTTGACTTCGGAGCTCCACGATAATTGTGCGCCGTGTCTGGGTCTAATACTTACTATACGGTGGGTAACGCCACCACCAAATGTTCTATTTTGAAGTGTTTCACTCATGGCGTTACCTTGCAATGTCTTCACATTTGGTTTGGCTTCGATCTCAACATATCTTCATGATTATCTTCATTATGTTGATTATATAGATATATATATATATTAGTGTTCTATCCTCTACAGCATTCACTTATAGCTATGTCTTCATTGTTGAATCTTTTGAACTAAGTGAATGTGATCGGACCCTAACCTCTCTATGCTTTCTATCTCAAATTCTATCTCTCCAAATCATATGCATTCTATTGAAACTGTCGAATGTCTTCTCTGTGTCCTTGTCAGCAGAAGATACAGAGACAACCATTAAGTCTGTTTTCAATGCTCATTCCTCCACATGAAACCCGGAGAAGTAGGAACGACCACCCGACAATCAAGGCGTGCGTGGGACGTGGAACAAACCCCAAAATTCCGCATAATGGCCACGTGTTCCTCAGATGCGAATCGCTAGGGGCTCCTGTGTAATAGCGTAGTGCCGCCCATGTACCTATAAATACACACTTCACAGCGGTCATTATCTCTTCTTCCACTCTCGCACGAACCCTAGCGCCACCGCTAGCCCTCGACGACGCCGGCGACAAAGCGCTTCGCTGCCGCAACCTCTCCGATGTCGTCTTCACGCCGACCGCGGACATCGTCCTCTCCGCCATCACCGTAGGTGTCCTCCGTCGCCAAGTTAGGGCACGGAAGATCGAACTGCTCGGCCTCATCTTCCACTTTGTCTAGCAGTTCTTAGTGTGGTAAATAAAACTTCCTTTTTACAGCACCGTTGATCCTATGGATTTGTCACTTTCTACCACAAGCAGTTTCTATTCACACAAGTTAGATCTCTCTCATACTGCATCTCATAACATGCCTAGTATATTCACTTATGCTTCACAAAGTAATTAGATTCCTCACTTGTACTGATCTGTGGATTCGTACAAATCTGGAACCAACTCCTTATCTATGAGTGAATGTCTTCGCACGATGAGGTCAATGTCTTCTAAACTGATTTATCTTCAAAATCTTCTGAGAATGCATATGACCTCTTCCCCTTCCCTCGCACCTTAATGCTGTCACAGGTACATGTCCGTGGGAGAATCCTTTGGTTCTCATAGTCTGCATTCATTTGCAGAATTCTTACAGCATCACATTAATTCTCCCGAAGCCAGTTCCTGTTGGACCAGCAAGCGAAAACCTTAGAAGCCTTTGAACGTGTTGAAGCCTTTCAAGTTAAAGTTTATGGCTTCAGAGAAAGCAGCAAGGAAGGGTGGCAGAAAGCGTCGTGGAGAAACATCCAGAGATCTGCCAGATGAACTCTCAGAACTGTACAAGACAGATCCTGAAGAGGATTACAATCAGCGCAAGACCCGAATCCAATGGATTCGAAGATATTGGGCAGAACAATGGTTCAAATACCGATTTGTAACCCAGGAATATGTTGAGAAAAATGCCATCAAGAGACCGTGGGGAGACATCCTATACAAGAATCTTCTGCCCAGGTCCAGAGATGAAGCCATTGAACAAGGCTTCTATCCCTGCATGGTCCGTGGGCCACAGCCTGCTGATGCACACCCATCGTCACTACTATGGTGTCGTGACGACAATCTGTTCAAGCGCAACTTCCAGTTTGACCAGAACTCAGTGAAGCAGAACAAAAAGACTTTGGGGTTAGACTTCAACCCTGGTCCCTCAGCACCAAGGGCAGATGGCACACGAGATGCAGAACCCAATGTCATCAGTCCTTTCTACAACCTTGAAGGCCTCATCACCCACATCTTAGTTCAAGCGACTGCAGTGAATGAGCCTGCAGCTGACGCTGAATCAGATGAAGTGCCTGCAGCGCCGAAGACAAAGAAGCTGAAGAAGCTTAAAGCTTCAAAGCCTGCCCCTTCACCAAAAATCTCACGGGCGAAGCCACTGGCAACTGCACCTCCTGAAGACAGTGTGCAGTCCGAAGACTTATCTCGCATCTCCAAGCCCCAGAAGGTCAAGATGCCTCTGCCTCACACCGGACAAGAGCTAACTGCTGCTGCCATTCTGCGCAATGACAACATTGATCTGTCAAGTGATGAAGATCTAGCAGATGACGCTCTTGAGCAACTCATCAAGAGCAAAGAAGAAGCAGAAATCTTCAATGATCTGCCTCTCTTTGATGTGACCATCATCCACAACTTCATTGACGAGTGGTTTGACACGCCAAAGATCAGCTTTGAAGATCTGCAGCTACCAATTGGCCCTAGTGTCGCCTTCCAAGGCGCCATTGCTTCAGAACTCGCTATTGCCCAGCGCATTGTTGAACTGAAGCAAAAGATTGACTATGAAAAGGCTTAGTTCAAGAAGCATATGGCCAAGCTCAGCGTGCAGGAAGTGAAGAACTTCAAGAGTATGATGCATGAGCTCAAGGAAGCCTTTGTAAAGAAACGTGCGGAAGCTCAGGGTTTGCTGAGCGCATGAAGACTCTGGCTGACAGATGTGTGCAAGCCTACAATGAGGCTGAGAAGCGCAAGGCCCTTGGGCGTCCTGGCATCGACCCCAGGATGGCCGCAAAGAAGAAGAAGAAGCCTGCTATGGCTGAACCTGACGCACCAAGGCAGGAAGCAGTTCCGATTGTCTTCCCAACTAGACTGACTGGCTCAAAGCCAAAAAGTCGGTCAACCGCTTCAGAGCTCAAGAAGACAAGGACTGCTGAGGCTGAAGCCGGGAAGAGGAAATATTCTGAAGCCTCTCCAACTGCCCCCTCCAAGAAGAAGAGGAAGACCAAGAAAGATCGGGCTGCTCCCACAGAGCCCTTGATAGTTGAACCCATTTCTATGGTCTATCCTGAAGCTGAACGCCAACTGACTATCCATGAGCCTGCTTCCACAGAGGCTCATGAAGCTGAAGACTTTCTAGCAGCTGATCCCATCGCTGCTGAAGACATTGGTCAACATGACAATGTAGAAGATGGTGCAGTCCTTCCTCAGCTTGAAAACAGCGAACTCATCAGCATTGGTCATCCACTGACGCCAATTGCACAGGATGCTTCATGGGCGGATCGCCCACAAGAGGAAGAAGACTTTGAGGCCCAGCCAACTCCAACTCCACAGGAGTCGCCTGCGTTGCGCAGGCTTCGCAAAGGTCCAAGGCCTCAAGTCTCTGTTGAAGACAATCCGGCTGCATCAGCCGCGGAAGATGAAGTCCCACAAGTTGCCACTCCACTGTCCCACCAAGAAGCAGTTCTCAAGGAGAACGTGCTTGAAAATCTTGCGGCTGCCACAACCACCAATGAAGCTCATGTGGAGCCCTCCCTAACGGAAGAAGAAGACAGTGAAGCCACTGATCCCGTCACTTCTGTTCCTGAGTCTGCTGCCGGTCCCCAGTTCAACTATCATGTTGAGCACAGGCCTCAGGTACAGAAGCCAATCCCAAGATTGCCAAGGTTCTCAGGTCTTGCATCAGCACCTGGCTCCTTCAATATCAATGGCTTCAGGGCAGATAACACATTCTTCGATAGCTCCAGGAACCCCTACTCAAGGGAAAGGATATCATCTGATCGGTTCTGGAGCTATCCTCAGCGAAGCTATTACTCATGCATTCTTTACAACCAAGGTCGCATCTTCCCACACAAGCGCCTTGACATTGAAGCCATAGCTGGTCTGCCCTGTCTGGAAGAAGCTTTGGATTGCTTCAAGGAAGTTGGACTGCTGCCGTTCGTTACTGACCAAGAGCATTGGAATGAAGAGCTGCTGCTCCAATTCTATGCCACACTTCACATCCGCGGGTACAGCAGAGATCCGAAGACTTGGGTCCTGGAGTGGATGACCGGAAATGTTCATCACGAAGCCAATGCATTTGACATCATTGAGCTCACTGGTTTGCCCACTCCTGGCGATCTCTACGAGCATGGCTGTCAGCTGCATAGTGAAGCTATTGAGAGCATCTTTAAGAGGCCGGAACCTGATATGAGTCAGATGCTCAGCATGATGAAGCCATTGCCCCAAGATGCTGCTTGTCCAACAGAGTTCTTCGTTGAAGACCTTGAGTATCTGCCAAGAACCATCTATCACATCATCAGGCGAACTCTCTGGCCCATCAAAGGGCACTCTCCAAATGCCAAGCTTGAGGGTGCAATGAAGACTTTGGTCTTCTATATTCTTCATGGAAAATGCTTCAATGCACAGGACTTATTCATCCGCCAACTTGCTGCATCAGGCTCTGATCTGTTTGGCTTGAAATTCTATGCCCCATGGGTAATGCGGCTAATTAAACTTCACTCCGATATCTCATATCAGCCATCTGCTCACAATCATAGGATTTTTCTGCCTGATGTGGATATCTCTACTGAAGAGATCTATCCTGAGCCTGCAAAGGAACCTCTAAGTCTTCAGAATGCAGAGCATCAGAGTTTCTCACAGAACATTGAAGGAGTTGAAGCAGTCACTCGGGTGTATCCTTTGGCTGGCACTACACGTGCACCACACCCTGCGTCTACTGAAGCCACTGATAGTACAACTGCTCCAAGACCCAAGAAGCGCACTCGTGTTCTCAACGACCGAGAGCTTCTTGTGGCTCTTCATCAGAAATAGGATAGGCATCATGACTGGCTGAAGCGTCAGATGAAAAGCCTCTTGGTGGATGTTAATCGCATTCGCAATCTTGCCACCAAGAATGCTTTCGTTGCCCATGAAACCTGTTGCCGCACATGGAAAGGGCTAACAATGATGTGTTCTGAAGATGATCTTCAAGAGGATGGCTTCACTGAGCGATTCAAGTTTGACTCCACACCTCCTCGAAGGGATGTGCTGCTAGGAACTCCATCCCTTGAAGACTCTGAGTTCTCTTCCTCTGCTGCAAATGTGACTGCCAGAGTTATCGAGGATGAAGACGATGCTACTTCACCGCCACCTCCTTCAGCACGCTTCAATTCTGCTCCAAGCTCTTCAGCACCGCCAAACACCACCAAGGACCCTGCTACTTCACCTACTCCACATGGGAACGAGTAGATGCTCTATGTCTTCAAACCTTTTTGGTCCTTACTGACAAAAGGGGGAGAAGCATATGAGGTTGATAGTCTTCAAGCGGGTCCATATGGGCGGGTGCTTTATATTTTGCTTCGTGCTTACAACTCTCGTTTTGCTACATTTGGTTCTTTGAGTTGTAACACTTAAACTCGATGCTCGTCTGCTAATTATCTGCCACTTTGTTTTGCGATGATAAATTCCGCACTTAGATCATTCTGCAGACGTCCATTTTCCATTATGCATGTCATTATCTTCATATACTTTCACATGCATAGTGGATTGTCATCATAAGTTGAAGTGGATCTCCACAAGTACAACCTGCCATGTGCATTTGCATTCCAAAAGCAAATTACTTATATGCACATCTTTAGGGGGAGCCCTTGCAACTTATGAAGACAATTCCTTATCCTTTACAATTTCACAAATTATACTCCCCGTTGAAAACTTCAACTAGTTTGTCATCAATCACCAAAAAGGGGGAGATTGTAAGTGCATCTAGTGCCACCCCTAGTGGTTTTGGAGTATTGACGACAAACCTAGTTGAGGGACTAATGTGTTTGTGAGAATTGCAGGATAACACAGGTAGAAGTCCCTCATTGATTCGGTTTTCCTACCAGAGATGACCCCTAAAAATGTATGAAGACATTGAAGTCAAAGGTGGTATATGAAGATATTCACATTGAAGACTATGACAAGAGAAGACACCACATGAAGCCTATGGAGCTCGAAGACTTAGATCTTTCGTAGTTCTTTTTCTTTTGTGTTGAGTCATAGGAACCACCGTACTGTTAAGTGGGGTCCAAGAGAACCAGTCAGAATGACTGAAGTGATGCCTAACAAAACCTATGTCTTCGAGTGAAGACTATGAGAGCGAATCTTGTCCAGAGTCGGACAAGTCAGCTTTGCTTGTAGCCCAAGTAAAGTTGCCGTGTGAGTTTGAAATCTGACCGTTGGAACACGTGTCAGTTCCTTAGTGACCCAGGGTCATTTCGGACAAATCAGGTCGGGTTGCCAAGTGGCTATAAATAGCCCACCCCCTACAACCATAAACGGTTGGCTGCTCAGATTGAGAGTACGGCTTTTGTCGTTTGAGAGCAACCCACCTTCGAAGCCTTTGAGAGAGAATTCCTTGCGAGGATAAAGCCCTAACCACCCAGAGCCAAAGAGAATTGGGCATCACTTAAGTCTTCTTGTCTGTGTGATCTGAAGACTTATTACACTTGAGGACTGTGCATCCTCCAGCCGGTTAGGCGTCGCGTTCTGAGCATCCAAGAGACATTGTGGATTGCCGGTGAACGAAGTCTGTGAAGGTTTGGGAGTCTACCTTGAAGACTTACCAGAGTGATTGGGCGAGGTCTGTGTGACCTTAGCTCAAGGGGAATACGGTGAGGACTGGGTGTCCTGAGCTGCGTGTTCAGGATTGGGTGTCCGGGACTGTGTGTCCTAAGGTTTAAATACCTAGCCGCCCCAACCAGACGTACAGTTGTCACAGCAACTGGAACTGGTCCAACAAATCATTGTCTTCAACGAGTCACTGGTTTCATCTTCCCTTCCCTTTACTTACTGTTACTCCTTGTGAAGTCATTGTATGTTTGCACTATCTTTTGTCTTCATTGAGTGACTGCGTGTTCTGTCTGGCTTCACAATATCTTCCTACCTGATCCTTACTGCATTGCTGCTATTAGTCATTGTGCTTTCACTCTATTGAATACTTGACTATGGCTTGCCTAGTGTAGTCTACCTTCCGCTGCAGGGTATTAGGTTTATTTCTATCGTTTGTCTTCATAACTCCCACGTTTTGAAGACTTTCATAAAAATCACCTATTCACCCCCCCTCTAGTCGATATAACGCACTTTCACAACACTTGTGTGAATTTAAAATATTACCTTCTGTTTGGCTGTTTATCCAATCTGAGAGATGGCTAGTCCTCGGCTTCTGCCCCCATGCCACGAGTGCTGGGGTGTTCGGGATAAACTTGAGCACTCTTGTTTCCATGTTTGGGTCCTTCGAGGGAGGTGCTCAGCACAACGAACAAGGCAACTGGACTAATAATGCTTTATCACTCTCACTTAGCCATAGAATTCTATAATTTTAAATTTCGGCGAAGCCCCTGGTATTCGGAAGGCCGAATTCGGGGCGCGATACACGCCTTTAAGCCGGACAGGGCCGGCCCCTTGCTCTAAGCGGCATAAGTCTTTAGGGACTCGAAAACCTCGCCGAGCAGCGACCAGTCTCTCGCCTTATCATGACAGTCAGTTTTAGCTTTCTCTACTGAGGTGCTTTAGCCCAGCAGAACCGGGGCACAATCGCAGTTGTTCTCCTAGCGCTACCTTAGCCGATAGAGCGGAACGTAAGGTACCAAAACATAGGAGCCGGGCAAACCCAACATTTGACCAAAGACATGATTCGGAGCTGATGCATATAATGCTATAAGTTCGGGGTGCCACACTTGTGAAAGTGTTCGGACTTTTCACACCATATTGTGGGTACGTAAGCCCCTGGTGTATTGGTCGTACCAAAGTGTACGGTTGCAAGGCATAATTAATGAACACACACATATATATAACAAAAATGCAATAATAGTCGTAATGTTATGCATTGTTTATTCAAAAAGGTGCGTCTCAAGCAGAATGATACAGATGGTGCGATAAGCAAAGAGTAGGACTATGTCCCTTCCAAGAGCAAGCTGAGGAATAGTATTAAATTAAATATTCCGCTCGTTATTGTAATCTACCTGGGAATTCCGTGGTGTGACGTAGCTTTCTGCCTCCTTGGTTGCTGCATCATGTGTTCGACAATAGTAGTGGCGGGCAGGGTTTCCAGAGAGTAAGGTCCTGCAAAAGAGAAAAATAACCAAACGGGAAGCCCCTAGTGCGGTTTAAGCCGCGTCTTGGGGCATGCTGCAGTTGTGCCCCCCTCCCCACCTGTGCCCATGGTATTTTTAATGCGTAATTGTGTACGCGTGGCACGAGTTTCGCCGTTTGGCTGGGACTGGGGGGGCGCATTGCTACGCGAGCTCAGATCGCGCCAGGCAGTCTAGTTGCCGATTGCTCCAAGCGCGCTTGAAGGTGTCCGGGTCTTGAAACGCCGAACTGGTGGATTGCCTTGAGAGGCTGCTTTGCGCTTCTGCTGTGAGGGCCGTGGTGTGCTCCTCCGTTCGGAGAGAGCGCTCTGTGTTTCCATTTACTGTAATAACCCTGCGAGGTCCTGGCATCTTGAGCTTGAGGTATGCATAATGCGGTACCGCATTGAATCTTGCAAATGCGGTTCGCCCGAGCAGTGCATGATAACCACTGCGGAACGGGACTATATCGAAGATTAACTCTTCGCTTCGGAAGTTATCCGGGGATCCGAAGACCACTTCCAGTGTAATTGAGCCTGTGCAATGGGCCTCTACGCCTGGAATGACGCCCTTAAAGGTTGTTTTTGTGGGTTTGATCCTTGAGGGGTCTATACCCATTTTGCGCATTGTGTCCTGATAAAGCAGGTTCAGGCTACTGCCGCCATCCATAAGGACTCGAGTGAGGTGAAATCTGTCAATGATTGGGTCCAGAACCAGTGCGGCGAATCCGCCATGACGGATACTAGTGGGATGGTCCCTGCGATGGAAAGTGATCGGATAGGAGGACCATGGGTTGAACTTTGGGGTGACTGGCTCCAATGCATATACATCCCTGAGCGCACGCTTCCGCTCCCTCTTGGAGATGTGGGTTGCGTATATCATGTTCACCGTCCGCACTTGTGGGGGAAACCTCTTCTGTCCTCCGGTGTGTGGCTGCCAGGGCTCCTCCTCGTCACCGCTATGTGGCCCCTTGTCCTTGTTTTCGGCAATTAACTTGCCGGCCTGCTTGAACACCCAACAATCCCTGTTGGTGTGATTGGCTGGCTTTTTTGGGGTGTCGTGTATTTGACACGAGCGATCGAGTATACGGTCCAAGCTGGACGGACCCGGCGTACTTTGTTTGAATGGCTTTTTCCGCTGACCGGGTTTAGAGCCTTTGAATCCGGCATTGACTGTCGTATCCTTGGTATTCTCGCTGTTAATGCGGCGCTTATGTTTGTTGCGACGTGACCTGCTATTGCCGTCCTTGGTATCCGAAGTACCATGGTTCTTTGATATGTTATTACTGCGAGCCAGCCAGCTGTCTTCTCCCGCACAAAAGCGAGTCATGAGTGTCGTGAGGGCTGCCATAGATTTCGGCTTTTCCTGACCAAGGTGCTGGGCTAGCCATTCGTCGCGGATGTTGTGTTTGAAAGCCGCTAGGGCTTCTACAACCGGACAGTCGACGATTTGATTTTTCTTTGTTAGGAACCGAATCCAGAATTGCCTGGCCGATTCTTCTGGCTGTTGAATTATGTGGCTCAAGTCATCGGCATCTGGTGGCCGCACATAAGTGCCCTGAAAGTTGTCGAGGAATGCGGCTTCCAGATCTTCCCAACAGCTAATGGACTCTGCTGGCAAGTTGTTAAGCCAATGCCGTGCTGGTCCCTTGAGCTTTAGTGGGAGGTATTTGATGGCGTGTAAGTCATCACCGCGGGCCATGTGGATGTGGAGGAGGAAATCCTCGATCCATACCGCGGGATCTGTTGTGTCGTTGTATGATTCAATATTCACAGGTTTGAAACCTTCTGGGATTTGATGATCCATTACTTCGTATGTGAAGCATAAGGGGTGTGCGGTGCCTCTGTATTGGGCTATATCGCGACGCAGCTCGAATGGGTCTTGCCCGCTGTGTTCGGCCCGACCGGACTTACTTTTACTGTATCCGGCGTGACGTTTATCGTCTCGCATAGTGGCGCGCCCTCGTGATCCATAGATCGATCTTGCATACTTCGCTTTGTCCTCCAATATGTCTCACAGGTCTGGCGTATCTCCCCATGCCTTTTTATTTGAATGGCGTCGGGGTGCAGGCTGAGTTTTTTGCTGGAATGCCTCTCTATCGCAGCCACGAGGTGGCCGATCAGCCGCGTCATACGCTTCTTCCTCCAGTCGGGGTAGCAACCTGCATTTTGGGTAACTCTTGGAGGGGCGCTCGAGTTTGTATTCCTCGGCCGCGAGGATTTCAGTCCATCTGTCAGCTAGCAGATCTTGATCAGCTTGAAGTTGCTGCTGCTTTTTCTTAAGGCTATTTGTCGTGGCTATAAGCCGGCGTTTGAAGCACTCTTGTTCGACGGGATCCTCTGGCACGGCGAATTCGTCATCGCCGAGGCTTGCCTCGTCTTCGGAGGGGGGCATGTAATTATCATCCTCCGCCTCTCCATCTGCCGCTCTCTCAGGAGGGCTGGCTCCTCCATCCTCCTGCTCTAAATCTTGCTGGAGGGGATTATTGTTGTCTTCGGCACTATCCCGAGTGTTATTATCTCCTGTGCCGGTATCACCACTTTTGCTTTGGCAGGACTTAGAGCGGCGCCGCTGACGTCGGCGCTTGGGTTGCTTCTTGGAGGGGTCATCCTCCGCTATCTCGTCGCCATTGCCTTCTTTGGGTGTATCCACCATGTATATATCGTATGATGAGGTGGCTGTCCAGTGCCCTGTGTGCAGTGGTTCCTCTTCGTCTCCCGCATCGTCGTCCATACCGTCGATGTCTTCGGAGTCAAAGTCGAGCATGTCGGTTAAGTCATCGTCAGTGGCTACTAAGTGGGTGGTGGGTGGGCCGCGAATTTCTTCGTCATCCGCATCCCAGTCCTGCCGGACATAGTTCGGCCAGGATCCTCCTGACAAGGAGAGAGACCTTAATGAGTTCAGTATGTCGCCAAAGGGCGAGTGCTGAAAAATATCCGCGGAGGTAAACTCCATGATCGGCGCCCAATCGGATTCGATAGGAACGGGCGCAGGCGGCTCGGAGTCCGTGGCCGGAGAAGGATCCGGCAGTTTAACAACACGGCTCTCGTGCAAGGTAAGGTCGATGTTTGGATCGATCGCCGTTGAGGGTAAGGCCTCCGTGGCGGGGTCCATCCACCCGTCCATGGATGGCGCAGCTGGCTCCGAATTGAGGGTAGGAGCGGCTGCCTGTGCGATCTCCTGAACACTGTCCGATGGTAGAGCTAAATCAAACTCATCGTGACCGCGTGACGCACAAGGAAGAGGCTTGAATCCTTCGAAGATCAAGTCTCCATGGATATCGGTCGTGTAGTTTAAGCTTCCAAACCTGACCTAGTGGCTAGGGGCGTAACTTTCAATCTGCTCCAGATGGCCAAGCGAATTGGCCCGCAGTGCAAAGCCACCGAACATGAAGATCTGTCCGGGGAGAAAAGTCTCACCCTGGACTGCATCGCTATCGATGATAGTAGGAGCCATCAAGCCTAACGGCGACAGCACAGAGGAACTCTCAATGAAAGCACCAATGTCGGTGTCAAAACCGGCGGATCTTGGGTAGGGGGTCCCGAACTGTGCGTCTAAGGCGGATGGTAACAGGAGGCAGGGGACACAATGTTTTACCCAGGTTCGGGCCCTCTTGATGGAGGTAAAACCCTACGTCCTGCTTGATTAATATCGATGATATGGGTAGTACAAGAGTAGATCTACCACGAGATCAGAGAGGCTAAACCCTAGAAGCTAGCCTATGGTATGATTGTATGTTGTAGTTGTTGTGTCCTACGGACTAAAACCCTCCGGTTTATATAGACACTGGAGAGGGTTAGGGTTACACAAGGTCGGTTACAAAGGAGGAGATATACATATCCGTATCGCCTAGCTTGCCTTCCACGCCAAGTAGAGTCCCATCCGGACACGAGACGAAGTCTTCAATCTTGTATCTTCATAGTCTAACAGTCCGGCCACCGGATATAGTTCGGCTGTCCGGAGACCCCCTAATCCAGGACTCCCTCAGTCACAAACAGCCCTAGAGTTCGTACTAGAATAACACCTTAAGATACAAATCAACCAAAACCCTAATGTCACCTAGATACTCCAATGTCACCTCAAGTATCCGTGGGTATGATTATACGATATGCATCACACAATCTCAGATTCATCTATTCAACCAACACATAGAACCTCAAAGAGTGCCCCAAAGATTCTACCGGATAATCACGACGAAAACATGTGCCAACCCCTATGCATAGGTTCATGGGCGGAACCCGCAAGTTGGTCACCAAAACATGCATCAAGTGAATCACGTGATATCCCATTGTCACCACAGATATGCACGATAAGACATACATCAAGTGTTCTCAAATCTTTAAAGACTCAATCCGATAAGATAACTTCAAAGGGGAAACTCAATCCATTACAAGAGAGTAGAGGGGGAGGAGAAACATCATAGGATCCAGATATAATAGGAAAGCTCGCGATACATCAAGATCGTATCACCTCAAGAACACGAGAGAGAGAGAGAGAGAGAGATCAAACACATAGCTACTGGTACATACCCTCAGCCCCGAGGGAGAACTACTCCTTCCTCGTCATGGAGAGCATCGGGATGATGAAGATGGCCACCGGAGAGGGATTCCCCCCTCCGGCAGGGTGTCAGAACGGGTCTAGATTGGCTTTCAGTGGCTACGGAGGCTTCTGGCGGCGGAACTCCCGATCTATTGTGCTCTCGGATGTTTTTAGGGTATATGGAGATATATAGGCGGAAGAAATACGTTAGGGGGGCCACGAGGGGCTCACGAGGGTGGAGGGCGCGCCCCCTGCCTCGTGGCCTCTTGTAGATCCCCTGACGTGCACTCCAAGTCTTCTGGGATTCTTCTGATCCAAAAATAAGTTCCGTGATGTTTCAGGTCAATTGGACTCCGTTTGGTTTTCCTTTTCTGTGATATTCTAAAACAAGGTAAAACAGAAACTGGCACTGGGCTCTAGGTTAATAGGTTAGTCCCAAAAATGATATAAAAGTGTATAATAAAGCCCATAAACATCCAAAATAGTAGATAATATAGCATGGAGCAATCAAAAATTATAGATACGTTGGAGACGTATCAGCATCCCCAAGCTTAATTCCTGCTCGTCCTCGAGTAGGTAAATGATAAAAAACATAATTTTTGATGCGGAGTGCTACTTGGCATAATTTCAATGTACTTCTTCTTAATTGTGGTATGAATATTCAGATCCGAAAGATTCAAGACAAAAGTTCATATTGACATAAAAATAATAATATTTCAAGCATACTAACTAAGCAATTATGTCCTCTCAAAATAACATGGCCAAAGAAAGTTAATCCCTACAAAATCATATAGTTTAGTCATGCTCCATTTTCGTCACACAAGAATGCTCTCATCATGCACAACCCAGATGACAAGCCAAGCAATTGTTTCATACTTTAGTAATCTCAAACCTATAAATTTTCACGCAATATATGAGCGCGAGCCATGGATATAGCACTATGGGTGGAATAGAATATAATGAGGGGGGTTATGTGGAGAAGACAAAAAAGGAGAAAGTCTCACATCAACGAGGCTAATCAATGGGCTATGGAGATGCCCATCGATTGATGTTAATGCAAGGAGTAGGGATTGCCATGCAACGGATGCACTAGAGCTATAAATGTATGAAAGCTCAACAAAAGAAACTAAGTGGGTGTGCATCAACCTTGCTTGCTCACAAAGACATAGGGCACTTGAGGAGGCTCATTGTTGGAATATACAAGCCAAGTTCTCTAATGAAAATTCCCACTAGTATATGAAAGTGACAAAACAAAAGACTCTCTATCATGAAGATTATGGTGCTACTTTGAAGCACAAGTGTGGCAAATGATAGTAGCATTGTCCCTTCTCTCTTTTTCTCTTATTTTTTTTGAGCCTTCTCTTTTTTATGGCCTTTCTCTTTTTTTGGGCCCTCTCTTTTTTATGGCCTTTCTCTTTTTTTATTCCTCACTTGGGACAATGCTCTAGAAAATGATGATCATCACACTTCTATTTATTTACAAGTCAATGATTACAACTCGATACTAGAACAAAGATGACTCTATATGAATGCCTCCGGCGGTGTACCGGGATATGCAATGAACCAAGAGTGACATGTATGAAAGAATTATGAACGGTGGCTTTGCCACAAATACTATGTCAACTACATGATCATGCTAAGCAATATGACAATGATGATGCGTGTCATAATAAACGGAACGGTGGAAAGTTGCATGGTAATATATCTCGGAATGGCTATGGAAATGCCATAATAGGTAGGTATGGTGGCTATTTTGAGGAAGATATAAGGAGGTTTATGTGTGACAGAGCGTATCATATCACGGGGTTTGGATGCACCGGCGAAGTTTGCACCAACTCTCAATGTGAGAAAGGGCAATGCACGGTACCGAAGAGGCTAGCAAGGATGAAAGGGTGAGAGTGCGTATAATCCATGGACTCAACATTAGTCATAAAGAACCCACATACTTATTGCAAAAATCTACAAGTCATCAAAAACCTCGACACTACGCGCATGCTCCTAGGGGGATAGATTGGTAGGAAAAGACCATTGCTCGTCCCCGACCGCCACTCATAAGGAGGACAATCAAATAACACCTCATGTTTCAAATTTGTTACATAATGTTTACCATACGTGCATGCTACGGGACTTGAAAACTTCAACACAAGCATTTCTCAATTTCACAACTACTCAACTAGCACGACTTTGATATTATTACCTCCATATATCAAAATAATCATCAAGCATCAAACTTCTCTTAGTATTCAAAACACTCATAAGAAAATTTTACTAATCTTGAATACCTAGCATATTAGGATTTTAAGCAAATTACCATGATATTTAAGACTCTCAAAATAATCTAAGTGAAGCATGATAGTTCATCTCTTTCTTCAAAATAAAACTACCACCATGCTCTAAAAGATAAAAGTGAAGCACTAGAGCGAATGACAAACTACTCTGAAAGATATAAGTGAAGATCAATGAGTAGTCGAATAATTATGCAACTATGTGAAGAATATCTAACATTTAATAACTTCAGATCTTGGTATTTTATTTAAACAGCAAGAGAAACAAAATAAAATGAAATGACACTCCAAGCAAAACACATATCATGTGGCGAATAAAAATATAGCTCCAAGTAAAGTTACCGATGAACGAAGACGAAAGAGGGGATGCCTTCCGAGGCATCCCCAAGATTAGGCTATTGGTCATCCTTGAATATTACCTTGGGGTGCCTTGGGAATCCCCAAGATTAGGCTCTTGCCACTCCTTATTTCATAGTCCATTGAATCTTTACCCAAAACTTGAAAACTTCACAACACAAAACTTAACAGAAACCTCGTAAGCTCCGTTAGTATAAGAAAATAAATCACCACTTAGGTACTGTAATGAACTTATTCTTTATTTATATTGGTGTTAAACCTACTGTATTCCAACTTCTCTATGGTTTATAAACTCTTTTACTAGCCATAGATTCATCAAAATAAGTAAACAACACATGAAAAACAGAATCTTTCAAAAGCAGAACAGTCTGTAGTAATCTGGATCAAACATATACTTCTGGAACTCATAAAATTCTCAAATAAATTTCTGGACCTGAGGAATTTATCTATTAATCATCTTCAAAAAGAATTAACTAAATAGCACTCTCCAAATAAAAATGGCAGAAATTCTCGTGAGCGCTAAAGTTTCTGTTTTTCACAGCATGATCGCAAAGACTTCCCCCAAGTCTTCCCAAAGGTTTTACTTGGCACAAACACTAATTAAATGCATAAAAACACATATAAACAGAGGCTAGATGAATTATTTATTACTAAACAGGAGAAAAAAACATGGGACAAAAATAAAATTGGGTTGCCTCCCAACAAGCGCTATCGTTTAACGCCCCTAGCTAGGCATGATGATTTCAACGATGCTCACATAAAAGATAAGAATTGAAACATAAAGAGAGCATCATGAAGAATATGACTAGCACATTTAAATCTAACATACTTCCTATGCATAGGGATTTTGTGAGCAAACAACTTATGGGAACAATAACCAACTAGCATAGGAGGGCAAAACAAGCATAACTTCAAAACTTTAAGCACATAGAGAGGAAACTTGATATTATTGCAATTCCTACAAGCATATATTCCTCCCTCATAATAATTTTCAGTAGCATCATGAATGAATTCAACAATATAACCAGCACCTAAAGCATTCTTTTCATGATCTACAAGCATAGAAATTTTATTACTCTCCACATAAGCAAAATTCTTCTCATTCGGAATAGTGGGAGCAAACTCAACAAAATAATTATCATGTGAGGCATAATCCAATTGAAAACTAAAATCATGATGACAAGTTTCATGGATATCATTATTCTTTATAGCATACAAGTCATCACAATAATCATCATAGATAGCAACTTTGTTCTCATAAGGAATTGGAACCTCTTCCGAAATAGTAGATTCATCACAAAATAAAGTCATGACCTCTCCATATCCACTTTCAACAATATAATCATCATAAATAGGAGGCATGCTTTCATCATAATAAATTTGATCATCATAACTTGGGGGACAAAAAATATCATCTTCATCAAACATAGCTTCCCCAAACTTGTGGCTTTGCATATCATTAGCATCATGGATATTCAAGGAATTCATACTAACAACATTGCAATCATGCTCATCATTCAAGTATTTAGTGCCAAACATTTTAATGCATGCTTCTTATAACACTTTGGCACACATTTCCTTTCCATCATACACACAAAAGATATTAAAAAGATGAAGCGTATGAGGCAAACTTAATTCCATTTTTATAAACTAAACTAGTGATAAAACAAGAAACTAAAAGACTCGATTGTAAGATCTAAAGATATACCTTCAAGCGCTAACCTCCCCGGCAACGACGCCAGAAAAGAGCTTGATGTCTACTACACAACCTTCTTCTTGTAGACGTTGTTGGGCCTCCAAGTGTAGAGGTTTGTAGGACAGTAGCAAATTTCCCTCAAGTGGATGACCTAAGGTTTATCAATCCGTAGGAGGCGTAGGATGAAGATGGTCTCTCTCAAGCAACTCTGCAACCAAATAACAAAGAGTCTCTTGTGTCCCCAACACACCCAATACAATGGTAAATTGTATGGGTGCACTAGTTCGGCGAAGAGATGGTGATACAAGTGGTATATGGATGGTAGATAATGGTATTTGTAATCTGAAATTATAAAAACAGCAAGGTAACTAATGATAAAAGTGTGTGTAAACGGTATTGCAATACGTTGAAACAACGCCTAGGGTTCATACTTTCACTAGTGCAAGTCCTCTCAACAACAATAGCATAATTGGATCACATAACTATCCCTCAACATGCAACAAATAGTCACTCCAAAGTCACTAATAGCGGAGAACAAACGAAGAGATTATGGTAAGGTACGAAACCACCTCAAATCAAAGTTATTCTTTCCAATCAATCTGTTGGGCTATTCCTATAAGTGTCACAAACAGCCCTAGAGTTCGTACTAGAATAACACCTTAAGATACAAATCAACCAAAACCCTAATGCCACCTAGATACTCCAATGTCACCTCAAGTATCCGTGGATATGATTATATGATATGCATCGCACAATCCCAGATTCATCTATTCAACCAACACATAGAACCTCAAAGAGTGCCGCAAAGATTCTACCGGAGAATCACGACGAAAACATGTGCCAACCCCTACGCATAGGTTCATGGGCGGAACCCGCAAGTTGGTCACCAAAACATACATCAAGTGAATCACGTGATATCCCATTGTCACCACAGATATGCATGGTAAGACATACATCAAGTGTTCTCAAATCTTTAAAGACTCAACCCGATAAGATAACTTCAAAGGGGAAACTCAATCCATTACAAGAGAGTAGAAGGGGAGGAGAAACATCATAGGATCCAAATATAATAGGAAAGCTCGCGATACATCAAGATCGTATCACCTCAAGAACACAAGAGGGAGATCAAACACATAGCTACTGGTACATACCCTCAGCCCCGAGGGAGAACTACTCCCTCCTCGTCATGGAGAGCACCGGGATGATGAAGATGGCCACCGGAGAGGGATTCCCCCCTCCGGCAGGATGCCGGAACAGGTCTAGATTGGTTTTCGGTGGCTACGGAGGCTTCTGGCGGCGGAACTCCCGATCTATTGTGCTCTCGGATGTTTTTAGGGTATATGGAGATATATAGGCGGAAGAATTACGTCAGGGGGGCCACGAGGGGCCCATGAGGGTGGAGGGCGCGCCCCCTGCCTCGTGACCTCCTCGTAGATCCCCTGACGTGCACTCCAAGTCTTCTGGGCTTCTTCTGATCCAAAAATAAGTTCCGTAAAGTTTCAGGTCAATTGGACTCCGTTTGGTTTTCCTTTTCTATGATATTCTAAAACAAGATAAAAACAGAAACTGGCACTGGGCTCTGGGTTAATAGATTAGTCCCAAAATGATATAAAAGTGTATAATAAAGCTCATAAATATCCAAAACAGTAGATAATATAGCATGGAGCAATAAAAAATTATAGATACGTTGAAGACGTATCAACTAGCAAAATGGCTCATGCATTGCAACGGGAAAAAAAATAAATCATAAACTTTAATGGTCATGACCACATTTTGCTGCGTCGCCGAGATACACTATCATTCACATTTTTATGAAATCGTGAACAATTTTTGTACATGAATATTTTTTTAAACTCGTAACATCATGAACATTTTTCAAATTTGTGATTTTACAGATTTTTTAACATTTTCTAAAATCATGAAAACAATTGAATTCATGAACATTTTATACTATTTGCGAACATTTTAAAAAAATGTTGACCATTTTCTAAAACAGTTTTTTGAACAGCCCAACATTTCTAGAATCGATCAACATTTTTTCGATATTGGTGGAACAAGTTTTGAAATTCATGAACATTTTTTTTCACTTAACGAACATTTTTTGAAATGCATGATATTTTTTAAAGTCGTGAATATTTTAGATCAACATTTTTTCGATATTGGTGGAACAAGTTTTGAAATTCATGAACATTTTTTTTCACTTAACGAACATTTTTTGAAATGCATGATATTTTTTAAAGTCGTGAATATTTTAGATCAACATTTTTTCGATATTGGTGGAACAAGTTTTGAAATTCATGAACATTTTTTTTCACTTAACGAACATTTTTTGAAATGCATGATATTTTTTAAAGTCGTGAATATTTTAGATCAACATTTTTTCGATATTGGTGGAACAAGTTTTGAAATTCATGAACATTTTTTTTCACTTAACGAACATTTTTTGAAATGCATGATCTTTTTTAAAGTCATGAATATTTTATGAATCAATAAACTATTTTGTAAATCACGAACAGTTTTAAATTTTTAGGATATTGTTTTATTCATTAATTTTTTTTGAATTGGTGAAATTTTGTTTAATTTCATTAACATTTTCCAGTACAAGAACTTATTAAAAATTTGAACATTTTTTGCTTTCTGAACTTTTTTCCAAATCGTGAAGATTTGTTGAATATGCGAACATTTTTTAAAAATCACGAACATTTTCTAAATCCACAAACATTTATGAATTATTAAACATTTTATTTGATAGTTCACATTTATTTAAATTTCATAATATCTTTGGATGTCCCAAATTATTTAAAATATAAAAAACGAAGAAACAAAAGGAAAAAAAATAAAAAACGAAATTTATAAAACAGGGCGCCCGGACATGGGCTGGCCCAAACAGGCGCGTTGTGTGTTCTCCCAGCTGGCAGAGCGCATCTACTATATCTAAATAGCTAGCCCCCACTAACTATTTCTCTCAACATGCAAGCATGTCACATCATCACACAACATGCATGACAAAAGACCCACCTCCACTATCATATATTTCTCAACATGCAAGCATACCACTTCATCATGAAACATCATGAAAAAAAGACTCATTCTAACATGAGCATACATGAGAATTTTCATTCTATTAAGTTATTTATATTTAATAAACATTTTACAACTATATAGTAATGAAACACAATAAATTATATGTATTTTCAGTTTTAACTTTTTATATTATTACTTCAAATATCCATGCGTCATACAACAAAACACATTTAAATATGTTGCTAAATATTCCCGCAACAACGTGCGGGGCATCATCTAGTTATAGAAGTTTCGTACCGCATGGGCCGTCCCAGGCATGGATTCCCTATGTAAAACATTTTTATTACTTATAGGTGGTATCGGTGTGTATTATTTTATAACTTTGGGGGCATTTTGGTGACATACTGCAGAATCAATAGCCCTTTATTATTAGGTATAGATAAGAGATAAGAGATGAAAATTTATAAAATACACGGCGAGTGTTGTTAAAAATTGAGGTAAAGTAATTTTTGAAATATATGCGATTATGATATTTTTGAAATATAGGCGATCATAAAAAAATAGAAGCGGCAAAAGAGAGGAGTAAAATAATGTAGCTACTTGGTGTGTGGTGACGCACTTGCTTCGTCCCGCAGTGGTTCTAGCCCATTTTTGGGGTCCGTCATGGCGAAGTGTTCTTTGGTCTCTCTCACTAGGCGGGACGGTGCGCCTCTTAAGCGCCTGAAGCACCGAATCGCGACAACAAAACTCACATTGCTATTCGGTGGGCTGCGACCTACTTATCCTAGGCTAAAAAAAATCCCGCTCTTGGTTTTTTCATTGATTGTGAAAAGGTCCATTAAATTCAAAAAACATGAATTTTAAAAATGTTTAGGGTTGAAAAAAATAGCAAATTCAAAAAAGTTTGCGAACTTAAAAGATGCTCATAGAATTTTAAAATGTTGGCAAGCTGACACAATATTCATGAATTTGAAAAACATTCATGAATTTGAAAAACATTCATGAATTCAGAAAACGGAAAAGCTATTTTTCAGTTGGCCGGATTTTTGCAACAGATCCGAACGACCTGAATCTCATTCATTTTGGATCGGATGATGTTTATTGATCGTACGGTTTTAACACGAGCGAACACGACTATTCGTTGGTTTCCTTCCCTTTTCTCCATTATCCTGTAATTAATGACGATTGAATTCTGCAATCTCGGGCTGCTTTAACTGTGATCCTAATTCTATGCATGCGCGTCTTAAGTGGGATCAGGCTTGCCTGCTCCCTTTCCATGCTCCCATCCGTGCTCCCACTTCATCCTACGGTTGTCTTTTTCCCTTTTTTTTTTAATCTAATCATCTCCTCCCCTAATTTTCAGGGGGTGGGGCCGAGTCTTATTTTCTTCCAATCAAATCAAGCCACGTACGCGGGAGCACAGATGGAAGCATGGGAAGGGAGCAGGCAAGTCTCGTCCTTTTAAGTGACCTGCCTTTTTAACTGCGCCTGCCTGATTATCCCGTATCGTAATTAATAGGTTGCCTTAATTATCTCGGCCTATTTAATGCATATAATTTCCCAGGCAAAAATAGTGCAGAAGATGAGATTCAAACTAGGGAAGCATCAAAGATGATATCAGTTTTCCCCCCTAAGAGCATCTTCAGCCGTTGAGCCTCCCAGGAGGCATTTTTTTCACCTCCTGGAGCTGCCGGCAAAATTTTTTTCCTGAAAACAAGAAAATGTCCACTCGTTGGCCCTCCCACGCACTTATCCACTCGTCACCGCATGCCTTCGCCTCGCTTCACTACTAGGAAAAGGGCTATAGATAGGATTGACACTAATGACGCATCAGGGAGGCAGTGCGCCACTACTATATACTAATGGCGCATCAGTTGGTGATGCGCCATTAGTGTAGAAGACACTAATGGCGCACCAGAAAACAGGTGCGCCACTAGTGATAATTTTTTTTTTCATTTTTACATACATACTAATGGCGCATCCTACCGAAGTGCGACAGGGAGTGCGCCAGTATTGAATTTTTTTTTATTCTTTTTTTTGCAAAACTACTAATGGCGCACTGCCTCACAGTGCGCCATTACTAGTTTAAACTACTAATGGCGCACTTCTACAGGGTGCGCCATTAGTATATATTTTGATATCATGAATATTTTTAAATATCATGGGCATTTTTTGATATCATGAATATTTTTAAATTTCATGGGCACTTTTTGAATTCATGAATATTTTTTCAAATTTGATGATATTTTTTCATATTCAATATGATAAAATATTGAATATTCATGAGGACACTCGATCTCGATCCCTCTCCATCTCGATCTCGATTCCCCCTCCATCTCGATCTCGATCCCACCCGCGCCTCCTCTCCCCTCTTCATTTTTTAAAAAATAATAATAAAAAAGTGTAGACTACAATTGTTGTTAAACAACAATTATTACTGTTTTTATAAAAAATATTACTGTTTCATATTCATATTCATTTTCTAAAAAATTATTACATGCAACAAAAATAATTACTTATGGCGCACCTCTGATTGGTGCGCCATTGCTATATATATAAAAAAGATTACTAATGGCGCACCTCTGCCTGGTGCGCCATTGCTATGTAAAAAAAAAGATTACTAATGGCGCACCTCTGCCCGGTGCGCCATTGCTATGTAAAAAAAAAGATTACTAATGGCGCACCGACCGCTGGTGCGCCATTAGTAAGATTCCCCCTAGCTAATTCCCTCCCTCTTGCCAGATCCCCTTCATCCCTCTCCCTTGTCCCCTACCTAATTTCCCCCGCTGCCCCGACCCACGCCGCCGCCGCCGACCCCCCGCACCCTCCCCCGCTCCACCGCCGCCGACGACCCACCGCACCCTCCCCTGCTCCATCGCCGCCGCCGAGCCCCCTGCACCCTCCCTCGGCTCGCTCCACCGTGGCCGCCTACACCCCGCACCCTCCCCCGCTTTTTGATAATTTTTTCAAATAACAATTTTGATGATATTTTCAAATAACAAATTTGATGATATTTTCAATTAAAAATAAAAAACAAATTTGATGATATTAAAAAAACAAATTTGATGATATTTGATGATATATTTTGTTCTAGTCCTCATGAAAATAACAAATTTGATAAAAATAAATAAATTATTAGATGCAACAAGAAATAATGAAAAAAAAGAAGTTACTAATGGCGCACCAGAGGAGGGTGCGCCATTGCTATCAGAAAAAAAAAGTTACTAATGGCGCACCAGAGAATGGTGCGCCATTGCTATGAGTGTTTTCATGGCGCACCCCTCGATGGTGCGCCATTACTAACATTCCCCCCTCTATAGCTGGATACCCGGCCCTTCGCCCGATACCTCCTTCCCTCTCCCTCGCCAGATCCCCTTCCATCCCTCGCCACACCCGCTCCGGCTCCCCCGTGCCGCCGCCCCCGCTCCCCCGCGCCGCCACCCCCGCGCCCCCGACCCGTGAAGCACGTGGCCGCCGGCCTCCCCACGACCAACCGAGGCGCCCAGGAGGACCGCCGCCGTCTTCCTCTTCGACTACGAGGACCCGGGCGAGCTCGGACGCCCTCGAGCCACCCCTTCGACGCCGCCGCCGACCCCGACCCCTCCGGCGACTGGCCACGCCCGCCCAGGTACCTCTCCTCCTTCCTCCCTCTCCACCCTTCCTCCCCATTCCCTCCCTCCCTAGTTCTTCTTGCTATATGGATCAGAACATATGGAGCATTACTATTGCTATATGGAGCATTACTATTGTTCTTCTCTGAACCATTCCCTCCCTCCCTAGTTCTTCCTCCCCATTAATTTGCAAGATCAGAACAAGTTTGTAACAGGATGCTCTACAATGTTGATTAGGTGCATTACTATTGCTATATGGAGCAGCAATTTACTATTGCTATATGCTCTAGTTTGTATCAATGTGATTGTAGTTTTTCTTGTCATCAAGTTTAGTTGATGTTTATTTAAATATAGCTTATATGATCAGCCACTCTATGTATGATTGTGGCTTGAAGGTTCTGGAAGAACGTTTTTCCTTCAAATTCTATCTGGTGGCACTGTCCTAGACTCCCTAGTTGTGTTGTTAATTGTGCTTCTATTAAAAGAATTGGGAGTTACTCACTGTACTAGAACTCTGTAGGTTGAATTTTGGTTAACTAATACTGACGTTATGAGAATGTAAGAACCTATTATTGCTACTGATATCATTGGCTCATTGCTGCCTTTGTGCAATGCAGAACTGTTAAGAGTGATTTGGAGGATTCAAGATTCTGTGAAGCTCTTTTGACATTTAAAACTCAGAACTGAAGGTACTTAATAAACTCAAAAGCATTGATGATAACTCCTGTTGCCTAGAAACAGAGGTAGTTTACATATTGCATTGCTGGTGTTTGTTTATGTTCAGAGTTTAAGCATGTGTAGTGTAGTGTAGTGTAGTGAGCTTGCTCTAGTGTAGTGAGGTCTGAACCATTGCACGATGTAGTGTAGTGTAGTGAGCTCTGAACCATGTTTAGTGTTGAGTACTTCAAGTTTACTGAACCTATTCATTTTTGTGGACTTAGTGAACATGATAAGACAAGCCAGATGCTCTATTTTTAATTAACAGTAATCCATGATCAGCAACAGTTTCTTTCACTAATTTTCAGTTAACAGCAATCCATGATTTTTTTTAGCTAAAACTATTCATGATTTTTTGTTGGGTGACCTATTAGATCTGGAATGGAAGCTCACATAAGTTGAGCTGATTTTTGTCCATATGAAAGCAGAGGACCATATGGTCTGTGGCCTTTTCATCCATATGAAAGTAGAGGCACATTGTGGTGCTAGTTTGCTGGGTTTTGTCTCCGACCATCGTGTCGTGATGATTTTGCAGGTACCCCGAGAGGCCCTTGAGTTTGCCGAAATGTCGATTAATTTCCGTTTCGGAAAATTC
The DNA here is from genome assembly GCF_003073215.2 of Triticum urartu. Lineage (NCBI taxonomy): Eukaryota > Viridiplantae > Streptophyta > Magnoliopsida > Poales > Poaceae > Triticum > Triticum urartu. Next base: position 608,357,328 of record NC_053028.1, read on the forward strand.
GGGTACTCCATATGTCTTATTTTCAGCAAAGGTCATGCTGAAATTTTCCGTGAATTTTAGCATGACTTTGCTAAAAATCGGACATATGGGGTACTTGCTACTAATGCATGGGCCGGGGTATCTTAGTACTTAATTAAGTAGGATCAACTGCCCCGCCATTCTTGCTGCATTAAACCATAGGTGGCAATAGAGCCAAGTGATTAGGCCCAACTTAGAATTCTCGTTAGCATCGATAAACCCTAGATGATAAACCCAACATAGGTGGCAATAGAGCCAAGTGATTAGTGCCAAGTGATTAGGCCCAACCTAGGGTGCCTCGGCATCGATAAACCCTAAATGATGAAAACTTAACTTGGCTTCTATAGGGTGCCTCGGTGTCGATGAGAACCTAAATGATGTACGCTTAGGCTTTTAGGGTGCCTCGGCGTCGACAAAACCTAAATGATGAAAGCTTAGGCTTTTAGGGTGCCTCGACGTCGACAAACCCTAAATGATAAAACCTTGGCTTTTAGGGTGCCTCGGTGTCGATAAGAACCTAAATGATGAAAGCTTAGGCTTTTAGGGTGCCTCGGCGTCGACAAACCCTAAATGATAAAAGCTTAGCTTTTAGGATGCCTCGGTGTCGACAAACCCTAAATGATGTAGTTTTGAATTAAGAACGTAGGATATGTCGTCATCATCATCGGACGACGAAAGTCTCTCGGTGGAGTGCGACTGGTGCCACGACGATCGAGGTCTGTGCGACATGCCTCACCTGGACGATGATCGGCGCTTCAGCATTAAGCTCGAGGAGACCTTCGAAGTTGAAACGGTACACAACGACGACAAGTGTTATTTTCATAATTAAGCATGACTTCAACTATTTCAACGTGTAATTTTCACCTTTTACAATTCGAGTATAGCTTATCCCATGCCATGCAAGACACTATGTCTTGGAGAGGATGGATTTTGAAGACCATGAAATTTCTGAAACAAAGAAAATTCACCTAAGGACTCATCACGATGTGGACTTTGAAGTAAATCTATATAATTCTGAGAGCGTAACCCATTTTGGTTGCAAAAATTGGGAAGCATTTTGCAAGATGTATGGTTTTGATGAGGGTATGCTTATCACCATGGATCTTGGTAATCCTGACATCAACCAAGACAATATGGACATTTGGGTCCTTGTTGATACGCCTCCAGTTCTACCGCTATGTGAGTTTCTCAAACATAGTTATTAGCTAATTTATATTGTTTATTTCAAAATAGTTGACAGCTTATTTTCATTGATAGCTTATTTTTATTGTTCAAAGAATGTGCGGGAGATGGTAGACAAAACCCACTACACCGATGGCTCCGAATTAACAACTTACAAGGAGAAAAATCATTTGGTCGGATTTTGTACTGACATTGAGAATTACAATATCTACAATCAAACTCCTCAACATTATAGTAAATACGTGCCACTAGTGCATGTGTTCAACTACGGTAACTACCATGGAGATACCCTGGTAAGATAAGATTTTTACTATTACGACATCCGTGCATCTTTTGCATACTTCTAAAACTAGTACATCATTTCTAACTATGAAGTTATTACTATGTTTTTCAACAGATAATCCCAGAGAATTGTGTGCCTCATATGATGTATCTGAAAGGTAGTGTTAATGTTTTGAACATACAGCCAGGTCGTCCTACGAATCTCAACTGTCCATACGAGATTTCTAAAAGAAGTGGAGACATGAAAATCAAAGGATGGAAAAAATGTATGGACAGTCGTAAGGAGCTTCTTGGAAGCAGAAGGAAGCGAAGCGCAAGAATTGGAGACAGGATGTTCTCCATTCTCCATAATGGAGAGTCAGGGTCTATATTGTTTTATGCTATTTTAGCTTAAATAGGGTATTTAGGTCCTGCCTAATACTGATGATCATGTGCTAATAACAATTAAGTAGGGTTGGTTCGATGACTATCAAGATGATGAACGTATGACTTGTTATGAATAACGAGTAGAAGTTGTATGATGATGATTAGTAGGACTTGTTAGGATTAGTATTACTTCCGACAAACTCGATACTCGCGGTCTCGAGACTTGTAATGTTTTATCTTTGTTCGGTCTTTTGAATTCGGAGACTAATATGATGAATTGTATTCGGAGACTAATCTTCTATTGTATTCGATGAATCTGCTGTTGCTGTGTGCTACTGTCTATATTCTGTCAAATAATATATTTTGTAACATGTGCAAAAATCAGAAAAGTAAAAACAATAAAACATAATATTCATACTAATGGCGCATCACTACAGAGTGCGCCATTAGTATGCCAAGTATACTAATGGCGCATCCATCCGCAGTGCATGGTGTATTATACTAATGGCGCACTGGATGGTGCGCCATTAGTATACCAGATACTAATGGCGCACCAGTGGTGCGCCATTAGTAAAAATTACTAGTGGCGTGCTACTAATGGCGCACCAGTGATGCGCCATTAGTAGGCAAAACTGGTGCGCCATTAGTAGGCCTTTTCCTAGTAGTGCTTGCCGCTCGCTGCCTTCGCCCTCGGCCCTCCTACTCACCACCCTCGCCATGGCGCTGCTCGCTGCCGCGGACAGCAGCGTGGAATCCATCCCCTTCACCGGAGACCAGGCGCTCCGCCCTGGGCCGCAGCAGGAGCAGGACCAGCGTGACCCTTGTGCGCAACAAGCTTGAGCACGATGGCAAGCGGCGAGACGACGGAGCTGCTGGCCACGGGCGGGAGGAGGCGCTGCAGCAGCGCGGCGGCGCGGAGCAGGGGAGGGTGCCCCGGCGGGGCGGGCGACGAGGGGAGCCGGTGTGACGTTCGAATAATTAAGCTACATTAACCCTCTACTAATAATGCCATGTCACCACTGCTATTGTTACTAAACTCACTCTGATTCAAATCTCGTTCGAATTCAAAATTTGAAATCAAGTCAAACGTTAAAGGTTTTCAAATATTAAAACTAAAATGTTCGGGTGGTGCCAAATAATGCATAGGTAATTATTGTCAAGAAACCACACTTTTATAAAATGTTTAAGTAAACTAAAATGAATAAAACAGTAGCTAAAACAAATAAATAAATGCTTTTTGAATTTTATAAAATATTAAACTATTTTGTCCAGGGGTAAAACTTTTTAAGGCAGTAGTTGAAATTGTAACTTCATTTTAGGAGTAAGTTTTATTTTTTAAACTATAAAGTATTAAAGAAATAAAAGCAAACAGAAAAGGGAAAAGGGAAAATAAAACAAAAATAAAAAGAAAACCCCCCAGGCCAACTGGGCCTCGGCCCAGCCAGTGGCCTACCAGGCCGGCCCACTCCCTCCCCTGGCCTATAACCCCCGGGGGCACCGAACCCTAGCCCGATCCCCATTCCCCCCTCACACTTCTCTCTCTCTCTCCCTCCTCTGCCCGATTTGGATCGGGGCAAACCCCCGATCCTATCGGCCCGACGCCGCCATCGACCCCCGCGGCCACTACGCCGCGGCCACTACGCCGGGGCCCCCTCGCCGGGACGCCCTCCCGCCTCTGCGCGAATGCCCCCGACGCCGCGGAGCCTCGTCACCAGCTCGTCGGAAGCCGTGGCCTCGACCCATCACCGATCCACGCCGCCCTGTCGCCGCCCGGGGCCCGCCTGGACCTCACCGGACCTCCCTCGCCGGAGCTGCTTCACATCGCCGGCGTCTCCATCTTCCCCCCGAGCACCATTGCCCCATACCCTATCACTCCACCGTGAGCTTCCCCCTCTCCTCCTCCTGTCTCCCTCGAGCACATGCTCCTGGCCACGGCCACGTCGCACGCACGCCACCCGCATCGCGCTGCGCGCCCGCTCGCCTGTTTGGCCATGCCTCAGCACGCCGCAACCCGCACCCGAAGCCGCGCGAGCTCTACCTTCCTCGCTGCACCTCGCCCGCACCATCGCCCTGCCTTGCCACTCCGACATTCGCGCGGTGCCCGCTGTTCGCACTCGCCCACGCCGCGCTCCTACCACTTCCTCCGTCGCGCAACCCCTCCCTGGCCCCGTGCCAGCTTCGCTCGCCACTCGGTGCTGCTGCAGCAGCAGCAGCGCCCTGCTGCCGCCTTTCCCCCTCGCATAGCCGCACACCACCGCGGCCCTGCTCGCTACCGCTCGCCCGCGGCCAACCACCACATACGCCCGGCTCGCTGTTGTCACCAGCAACGCCACCGCCGCCAACCTCGCAGCCCCATTTGCCCTGCCGTAACCGCCGGCAGCCGCTGCGCTGGCCGCACCCGAGGCCAGTGCCCGGGCTCGCCCCGGCGGGCGCTCGTGGCCGCGCCCGCGAGCCCACACGCCCGATTTGCCCCCCTAGCCCAACGACAAGTGAGCCCAACCCCTGAGAACGATTTAAAAAAAAGAAAAAATAATTAAATAATAATAATTATCTTAATTAATTTTTATTAATTAAACTAAACAACTAATTAATCCTAGCTAATTAACCTAAACCCTAATTAACCTAAGCAGAGAATGACAGGTGGGTCCCACTAGACCCACACGTCAGGTTGACCAGGTCAACGGTCAACATTGACTGCTGACGTCATGCTGACGTCAGCAAACACTATTCTGGATAATGTTTAATTTAAATAATTAAATAAATCCTAAAAATGATTTAAATCTTTTAAAATTAATATAGAATAAATCGTAGCTCGGATGGAAAAACTTTGTACATGAAAGTTGCTCAGAACGACAAGACGAATCCGGATACGTAGCCCGTTCGCCCGCCACACATCCCTAGCATAGCGAACACGCAACTTTCCCCCTCCGATTCATCTGTCCAAAAACGCAAAACACCGAGAATACTTTCCTGGATTTTTCCCCCTTCACCGGTACCACCTCGTACCGCGTTAGGGCACACCTAGCATCACGCTTTGTCATGTCATGCATCGTCATGCATTTGTTTGCATTAAATTTATTGTTTTTCCCCCTCTTCTCTCGCTAGACACCGAGACCGACGCCGCTGCTACCCAGTACGACTACGGTGTTGACGACCCCTCTCTCTTGCCAGAGCAACCAGGTAAGCACCCCCCTTGATCACCAGATATCGCCTACTCTCCTCTACACTGCTTGCATTAGAGTAGTGTAGCATGTCACTGCTTTCCGTTAATCCTATTTTGATGCATAGCCTGTCATTGTTGCTACAACTGTTGATACCTTACCTGCAAACCTAAATGCTTAGTATAGGATGCTAGATTATCATCAGTGGCCCTACATTCTTGTCTGTCTGCCATGCTATACTATCGGGCTGTGATCACTTGGGAGGTGGTCACGGGTATATACTTATACATAATATATGATACTTGTGGTGACAAAAGACGGGTTGGCTCGAGGAGTACCCGCGGTTGATTCACGAATTGGGGGCTGGAAGGACATACTTTCCCGACATCCCTCTGTGTGGATCTTTGTGGCGAAGCGACAGGGCAGGTTGAGACCACCTAGGAGAGAGGTGGGCCTGGCCCTGGTCGGCGTTCGCAGTTATTTCAAGATAACATGTTTAACGAGATTTTGGTATTGATCTGAGTCTGGCCACTGGCCTATACGCACTAACCATCTACGCGGGGACAGTTATGGGCACTCGACGTCGTGGTATCAGCCGAAGCCTTCGTGATGTCAGCGACTGAGCGGCGCGCGCCGGATTGGACCGTAAGCCTGCTCTTGTATTAAGGGGGCTAGTTCTTCTTTCGGCCGCGTTCGCAACGTGCAGGTGTGCAAAGGGCGATGGGCCCAGACCCATACGCCATAGGATTTAGACCGGCGTGCTGACCTCTCTGTTGTGCCTAGGTAGGGCTGCAACATGTTGATCTTCCGAGGCCGGGCATGACCCAGAAAAGTGTGTCCGGACAAAGGGGATCGAGCGTGTTGGGAAATGTGATGCACCCCTGCAGGGAAGTTAATCTATTCGAATAGCCGTGATCTTCGGTAACATGACGACTTGGAGTTGTACCTTGACCTTATGACAACTAGAACCGGATACTTAATAAAACACACCCTTCCAAGTGCCAAATACAACCCCGTGGTCGCTCTCTAACAGGGCGACGAGGAGAAGACCGCCGGGTAGGATTATGCTACATGATGCTACTTGGTGAACTTACCATCTACTCTCTTCTACATGCTGCAAGATGGAGGTGGCCAGAAGCGTAGTCTTCGAAAGGACTAGCTATCCCCCTCTTATTACGGCATTCTGTAGTTCAGTCCACATATGATACCCTTAATCCGTTTGATACCAATGCATACATATGTAGTGTAGCTCCTTGCTTGCGAGTACTTTGGATGAGTACTCACGGTTGCTTTGCTCCCTCTTTTCCCCTTTCTATACTCGATTGCTGCGACCAGACGTTGGAGCCCAGGAGCCAGACGCCACTGTTGATGACGACTACTACTACTCGAGAGGTGCCTACTTGTAAGTGCATCTAGTGCCACCCCTAGATGGTTTTGGAGTATTGATAACAAACCTGGTTAAGGGACTAATGTGTTTGTGAGAATTGCAGGATAACACAGGTAGAAGTCCCTCATTGATTCAGTTTTCCTACCAGAGATGACCCCTAAAAATGTATGAAGACATTGAAGTCAAAGGTGGTATGTGAAGACATTCACATTGAAGACTATGACAAGAGAAGACATCGCGTGAAGACTATGGAGCGCGAAGACTTAGTTGTTTCGTCGTTCTTTTTCTTCTTTGTTGAGTCATAGGAACCACCGTACTGTTAAGTGGGGTCCAAGTAAACCAGTCAGAATGACTGAAGTGATGCTTAACCAAAATCCTATGTCTTTGAGCGAAGACAATGAGAGCAAATCTTATCCAGAGCTGGATAAGTCAGCTTTGCTTGTAGCTCAAGTGAAGTTGTCGTGTGTGTTTGAAATCTGACCGTTGGAACACGTGTCAGTTCCTTAGTGACCCAGGGTCATTTCGGACAAATCAGGTCGGGTTGCCTAGTGGCTATAAATAGCCCACCCCCTACACCATAAATTGGTTGGCTGCTCAGAGTTAGTGCATGGCTTTTGTCGTTTGAGAGCAACCCACCTCAAAGTCTTTGAGAGAGAAATCCTTGCGAGGACAAAGCCCTAAACACCCAGAGCCAAAGAGTGTTAGGCATCACTTAAGTCTTCTTGTCTGTGTGATCTGAAGACTTATTACACTTGAGGTCTGTGAATCCTCCAGCCGGTTAGGCGTCGCGTTCTGAGCTTCCAAGAGTCATTGTGGATCGCCGGTGAATGAAGTCTGTGAAGGTTTGGAAGTCTACCTTGAAGACTTACCAGAGTAATTGGGCGAGGACTGTGTGTCCTTAGCTTAAGGGGAATAAGGTGAAGACACGGTCTTCTGAGTTGAATCTCAGCCTCCCTAACCAGACATACAGTTGTCACAGCAACTGGAACTGGTCCAACAAATCATTGTCTTCAACGAGCCACTGGTTCTATCCTTCCCATCTCTTTATTTGCAGATTGGTCCTTCCGAAGTCATTGCCTGTTTGCATTATCTATTTGTCTTCACTGTGTGACTGCTTGTTCTGATTGGCTCCATACTATCTTCCATCCTGATCTATACTTCCTAGCTGCTATTAGTCTTTGTGCTTTCATTTCATTGAATACTTGACTATGGCTTGCTTAGTGTAGTCTACCTTCCGTTGCATGGTAATAGGTTTATTTCTATCGTTTGTCTTCAAAACTTCCATGTTTTTGAAGACTTTCATAAAAATCGCCTATTCACTCCCCTCTAGTCGATCACTAGCACTTTCAATTGGTATCAGAGCAAGGTACTCCCTTGTTCTGTGCGATTCGGTTTATCCACCTGGAGTTTTAGCTATGTCGACTGCAGGGATAATCAAAGTCTCCGCTGCGTGCCCAGTCTTCGATGGAACTGAATATCCCTACTGGAAGAATAAGATGCGCATGCATCTAGAAGCCATTGATGTCGACCTCTGGTATGTCGTCAAGAATGGTGTCCCCAAGGCTGGTGAAGGTGTCACCGCTGCGGATGTCAAGAAGTTCGTTCAACTGGATTCCACTGCCAAGAACATCATCTGTGGTCATCTGACCAAAGGACAGTATGGCCGTGTGAGTGCTCTGGAAACATCCAAGCTAGTTTGGGACTGGCTCTCCAAGGTCAACGAAGGCGTCTCAACTCAGAGAGATCAAAGAATCAGTGTCCTTCGCAACCTCTTCAACCGCTTCAAGAGAAATGACAATGAGAATGTTCAGCTCATGTTTGATCGACTCACTGACATCACAAATGAGCTTCAAGCCCTCGGCGCTACTGAGATCACCAAGCATGAAGTCGTCAAGACACTCCTGAGATCACTTGACAGCTCGTTTGACACCCTAGCCCTAATGATTCAAGAACGCCCTGACTTCAAGACACTCAATCCGTCTGACATACTTGAAAGGCTCAACACACATGAGTTTCAGCTTTCTGAGAAAAGAGACATCTACGGTCCCAACTATGGGCGAACTCGTGCTTTGAAGGCAAAAGTTGTTTCCTCATCTGAAGAAGAATCTGATTGCAGTTCTGATGATCCTGAAGACATTGGAAAGGAGCTTGCTATGCTTGTGAAGAAGTTCCAGAAATTCACCAAGAAGAAAGGTTTCAGAAAGTCCTCATGATCCAGCTCAAGGAATGATGAAGCTTCTGCTCATGACTACAAGAAGAGAACATGCCACAAGTGCAAGAAACCTGGTCACTACATCTCTGAGTGTCCGAAGTGGGACAATGAGAACAAGAACAAGAAGAAGAAGAAGAAGAAGAAGAAGAAGAAGAAGAAGAAGAAGAAGAAGAAGAAGAAGAAGAGCAAGGAATATGATTCTGACGACAAGAAGAAGAAGAAATACTCAAAGTCTTCTTCCAAGTCTTCATCAAAGTCTTCATCACACAAGAAGAGCTCATCTGGAAAGGCTCGTGCGTTTGTTGGCAAGGAAATGGATTCAAAGGAGGAATCTACTTCTAAGGAGGCGGAGGTGGAGTCTGAGGAGGAGTCCGATTCTGGCGTTGCAAGTCTGGCTACAGCCTACGTTGCCAAGTCCATCTTCAACATTGAAGACAATGACTTCATCACCGACGCCGATGCTAATGACAAGGACAACTCCGCTCCCACCTACTGCTTCATGGCACGCGGTGCCAAGGTAAACTCACGCACTACTCACTATCAAACATCCAGTGAAGATGACTCTGATTGTGGTTCCAAACCCAGCTACAAAACACTTGCTAAAATTGCAACTGAACAACAGAAAGCTATGGAACATATTCAAAAACCATTAGACAAAAGCAATGACCTGTTAGACGCTGAAATGACTCGATCTCAGTCCTTAATTGAAGACATAAAAAATCTTCATGTTAAGTATGAGGAACTTGAAAGTCGTCATGAAACGCTCTCAACAACTCATGAAAAGCTTTCCTATGAGTATCTTCAAAGGAAGCAAGATCTTGAGAAATTGAGAGCGGCTCATGAAGATCTTCAAAAGGAAATCGAGTCACTTCGCGCCAAACAGATCAGTTCAGCTCAGGAAGGATTTGAACCACCATGTCTTAAATGCATTGAGCGTGACAACACTACTTCTGTTGCTGGATGTTCTACTGCTGCTACTATTGCAATATCTTCAACTGTTGATGTGGTAACTAACCCCTCTGCTGAGGATGCCACTGCTATTGTTGATGAAAATGCTAGGTTGAAGACATTGCTTGAAACAGGGATGTACAAAAGTCTCAAAGGGCATCAGACACTATGTGATGTCCTCAAAAGGCAGATCCTGAACCGAAACCCTAGGAAAGAGGGTGTTGGGTTCGAAAGGAAAATGAATGCTGATGGCTCTTATTAGAAACCTGAGCAGTACCCCAAAACCACATGGGTTGCTGCAAAGGAACCTTCAGTGGATCCATCCACCCTATCTGGCTTCACTTGTACTAATCCCATTGTTATTGATGAATCCTTTGATGCAAACTATAAACTGTTTAAGAATCAGAATGGTGAAGTGTTTGCCAGGTATATTGGTACTAACTGCAGGAATGGGCCACCTATGAAGAAAGTCTGGGTGCCGAAAAGGTGTCTGGAAAATCTTCCTGTGTATGTCGTCATGACACCACAAGTGAAGAAGACAAACCCCAGACCACGGGCTTCATATGGTCCAAAGGCTTCATACAGTCAGAGGACTCACCTGAGTCGCACTAACGCAAATGTTTTGCAGGGAAACCATACTCAGGCCTATGAATATGAGCGTGTTTCATCAAACCGCCATGTTCATAAGACCAAGAACTACTCTGCTTATTCTTATGAGTACTATTGTCCACCTGCAAGACTATTTGCTAGGGCTCCAAAGCCAAAGTTCTCAGATGCTGCACTTAGACTCATTGCTTCGAAGCCACCCTTGAAGATGTGGGTGGCTAAGAAAGCTTAACTCTTTTCTTTGCAGGGAAGGGTCTCCAGCCGAAAATCAAATGCGTCTGAAGCTATTGATGGGGACCTTAAACATCTTGTAGGGCGCAAGATCAAATGCCCAAATGGTCTTATTATGTATTTTGTTCCTGAGTCGCTTGCTACTTGCCCTATCAGTCCTAACCTCGATCTAATCTTTCATAATCCACTTGCTCATCAAATGTTTATGCTTCACAATTATCTTCGTGAAGCCTATCCCCCTAACTGCACTGTAGGGTATGACACCAGCTGCTTCAGAATGGATTATTGATTATGGATGTACTAATCACATGACTGGCAAGTGAAGTCTTCTCATGGACTCAAGCTTACGTCCATCTGACAAGAGTCACATCACATTTGCTGGTACTGGTAAAAGCAAGGTACTAGGTCTAGGTAGAGTTGCAATCTCAAGGGACCGACACATGGATAAAGTGATGCTTGTTGAATCCCTTGGTTTCAACTTAATGTCTATCTCAATGCTTTGCGATTTAAACATGATTGTGATGTTTGGAAAATATCGTTACCTTGTTCTAATGGAATCTGACAAGTCTCTAGTCTTTGAAGGGTATCGGAAAGATGATTTGTACATGGTAGATTTCTCAGCAGGACCACAGCTTGCCGTATGTCTTCTTGCAAAAGCTTCAGAATGCTAGCTCTGGCATCGAAGGCTAGGGCATGCTGGCATGAGGAATTTGCACACTCTTGCAAAGAAGAAGCATATCATTGGCATCGAGGGCATCAAGTTCAAGAACGATCACTTATGCGGTGCCTGCGAAGCTGGAAAGATGACATGGGCCAAGCATCCCTCGAAGACAATCATGACAATGACTCAACCCTTCGAACTGCTACACATGGACCTCTTCGGTCCCACTCACTACTCAACTCTTACTACTACTTCTTGTCTCTATGGCTTCGTCATTGTTGATGATTATTCAAGATATACATGGGTGCATATAATCCTCTACAAGACTGAAGTGCTGGATGTCTTCAGACGCTTCGCCAATCGAGCCATGAAAAACTATGGCGTCAAGATCAAGCACATCAGAAGTCACAATGGCACTGAATTCAAGAACACCGGCCTCAACACTTATCTTGATACTTTGGGCATCACTCATGAGTTCTCAGCTCCGTACACGCCGCAGCAAAATGGCATCGTGGAACGCAAGAATAGAACACTCATTGAGATGGCCCAGACGATGCTTGACGAATACAAGACTCCAAGAAAGTTCTGGCCTGAAGCCATTGATACTGCATGCCATATCATCAACCGTATTTATCTTCACAAGCTTCTGAACAAAACATCCTATGAGCTCCTCACTGGTAAGAAGCCAAATGTCAGTTACTTCAGAGTATTTGGTGCCAGGTGCTGGATCAAGGATCCACATCACACTTCAAAATTTGCACCGAAAGCACATGAAGGTTTTATGCTTGGATACGGAAAGGATTCACACTCCTACAGAGTCTTCAACCTCTTTCACTATAAAGTGGTTGAAACTGTGGATGTGTGGTTCGATGAGACTAACGGCTCACAAAGAGAGCACCTGCCAAATGTGCTAGATGAAGTTCCATCCAGTGAATCCATCAAGCTTATGGGAACTGTAGAAATCATACCGTCTGAAGCACAACCCGAAGAGGAACTCATCATCTCTGCACCTGATCAACCTGAAGACAATGCTCAGCCTGAAGACAATCCTTCTAACGATGACAATGATCAGCAAGAGCAAAATCTTCGTCCTGTTCATCCTCGTGTTGCAAATGAAGTACAAATTGAGAAAATAATTGATAGCATCAATGCACCTGGTCCACTCACTCGTTCAAGGGCAACACAACTAGCAAATTTCTGTGGGCACTTCGCATTCGTCTCAATATCTGAACCCAAGAAAGTTGATGAAGCCTTCATGGAACCTGAATGGATTCAAGCTATGCAAGAAGAGCTTCAACAATTTAAGTTGAATAATGTATGGGAACTGGTCAAGCGTCCTGATCCTCGTAAGCACAATATCATAGGTACTAAAGCAACAAGCAAGATGAGCATGGTCAAGTTGTCAGAAATAAGGCTCGTCTCGTTGCTCAAGAATACACTCAAGTTGAAGGAATTGACTTTGATGAAACATTTGCTCCTGTGGCTAGGCTTGAAGCTATACGCATACTGCTGGCCTATGCAAATCATCATAACATTCTTCTGTATCAAATGGATGTGAAGAGTGCCTTTCTCAATGGCAAGATTGAAGAAGAAGTGTATGTTGCACAACCGCCTGGCTTTGAAGATCCAAAACATCTTGACATGGTTTATAAGCTTAACAAGGCACTGTATGGCCTCAAACAAGCCCCTCGTGCTTGGTATGACACACTCAAGGACTTTCTAAAGAGCAAAGGCATATGATGGTGAACTGTTGTGTGCCAAATATATGTGGATGACATTATCTTCGGCTGCACTAATCAGAAATACAGTGATGAGTTTGGATACATAATGCAAGAGCAATATCAGATGTCCATGATGGGTGAGTTGAAGTTCTTCCTTGGTCTTCAAATACGACAGCAACGCAACAGTATCTTCATATCTCAAGAGAAATACCTCAAAGATTGCCTAAAGAAGTTTGGAATGCAAGATTGCAAAGGTTACACGACGCCAATTCTAGCTAAACACCATCTGGGTCCCGACGACAATGGTAAAGAGTTTGATCAAAAGGTATACCGCTCCATGATTGGTTCTTTACTTTATCTATGTGCATCTAGGCCAGACATTATGCTTAGTGTTTGCATGTGTGCTCGATTCCAAGCGGCACCAAAGGAATCACATCACTTAGCTGTGAAGCGAATTCTTCGATATTTGGCTTACACCCCAACATTAGGATTATGGTATCCAAAGGGCTCAGAGTTTGATCTGGTTGGTTTCTCGGATGCTGATTATGCTGGTGACAAGGTGGATCGCAAGTCTACATCAGGCACATGTCATTTTCTAGGACGATCACTTGTATGTTGGTCTTCAAAGAAGCAGAACTGTGTATCTCTCTCCACTGCTGAATCTGAATACATTGCTGCTGGGTCTTGCTGTGCTCAGCTTCTATGGATGAAGCAAACACTCAAAGACTATGGCATTCATCTGAAGTAAGTGCCACTCTACTGCGACAACGAAAGCGCCATCAAGATTGCCAACAACCCAGTTCAGCACTCGAAGACAAAGCACATTGAAATTCGTCATCACTTTCTCAGAGATCATGTCATGAATGAAGATATTGATATCATACACGTCAACACTGAAGAGCAAATGGCAGATATCTTCACAAAGCCCTTGGATGAGAAAAGGTTTTGCAAGTTACGTTTGAGCTAAATATCTTGGAATCCTCAAATGTCCTGTGATCAGGCACACATCCTAACACTTATGCATGTTGATGACTTAGATGTGCAACACACGAAGTAAAGTATATCGTCAATCAATGAAGACTTACATTCTGAGTGTGAATACATTAACGTGGAATTTGACTTCGGAGTGCCACGATAATTGTGCGCCATGTCTAGGTCTAATACTTCCTATATGGTGGGTAATGCCACCACCAAATTCTTCCTTTAGAAGTGTTTTTCTCATGGCGTTACATTTGCAAAGTCTTTGCATTTTGTTTGTCTTCAATGTTAACATGGCCTCATGTTTATCTTGAATGTACTAATTTGGTTTCTGTCCTCTACAGCATTCACTTATAGCCATGTCTTCTAGTTGAATCTTTTGAACTAAGTGAATGTGATCGGACCCTGACCTTTCTATGCTCCGTCTTAAGTCTATCTATCCAAATCATATGCATTCTATTGAAACTGTCAAAATGTCTTCTCTGAGTCCTTGTCGGCAGAAGACACAGAGACAAACATTAATCTGTTTTCAATGCTAAATCCTTTTTACCTGAAACCCAGAGAAGTGGGAACGACCACCCGACAATCCAGGCATGCGTGGGAACATGGAACTGCTTTCAATGTGTTGCATGTTTGCCACGTGTCCCTCAGATGTGAACCGCCAGGGGCACCTGCGTAATTACGTTGTGCCATTATTTCCCTTATAAATACATGTCCCCTCACGGTCAAAAATCCTTCTTCCACCTCTCCACCTCGTCAAAACCCTAGCACCTCCGCTAGCTCTCGACGATGCCGGCGACGAAGCGCTTAGCTGCCGCGACTTCACCGATGCCGTCCTCACATCGGCCGCGGACATCGTCTTCTCCGCCGCCGCCTTAGGTGTCCTCCGTCGCCAAGTTAGGGCACGGTGGATCGAACTACTCGGTCTCCTACCCTTCCCATCTAGCAGTTCATCGTGTGGCAATTAAAATCTCACTTTTTACCGTCTTTTGATCTAACCGATTCATCCTTCTTCACCAAAAGTGGTTTCTGTGACTACAAACTTGGATCTATCTAGTTCTGCATCTCATACTGTGCCTAGCATCTTCACTTATGCATCTAAACTAGTTAGATTCCTCACTTGTACCTATTCTTGGATTCGTACAAATCTAGAACCAACTTCAAACACATAAGTGAATGTCTTCGCGTTATGAGGTCAATGTCTTCAAACTGATTTATCTTCAAAATCTTCTGAGAATGCATATGAGGTCTTCCCCTTCCCTCGCATCTTTAATGCTGTCACAGGTACATGTCCGTGGGAGAATCCCTTGGTTCTCATAGTCTGCATTCATTTGCAGAATTCTTACAGCATCATATCAACTCTCCCGAAGCCAGTTATTGTCTGACCAAGAAGCCTTTGTCAGTGTTGAAGCCATACAATTTGAACTTCATGGCTTCGCAAAAGTCAGTGAGGAAGGGCGGCAGACAGCGCCGCAGGGAAACATCAAAGGATTTGCCAGCTGATCTGCATGAACTGTACAAAATTGATCCTGAAGAAACCTATAATGAACGCAAAACTCGAATCCAATGGATTCGAAGATATTGGGCCGAGCAATGGTTTAAGTACAGATTCGTCACCAAGGAGTATGCTGAGAAGAATGCTATCAAGCGTCCCTGGGGAGATATTCTCTATAAAAATCTTCAACCCAAGACCAGAACTGAAGCCATTGCTCGGGGTTTCTTCCCTTGCATGGTCTGTGGACCTCAACCAACTGATGCTCATTCCACATCTCTGCTATGGTGTCGGGATGACAATCTGTTCAAGTGAAACTTTCAGTTTGCCAAGAACTCGGCCAAGGAGAATAAGAAATCTTGGGGATTAGAATTCAATCCTGGCCCCTCTACGCCTCGTGCCGATGACACACGCGAAGCTGAACCAAATCTGGTTGGGCCCTTCTATGAATTAGAAGGTCTCATCACTCACATCAGGGTTCAAGGGGCAGATGTGAATCGACCTGCAGATGACGCTGACTCTGATGAAGCGCCTGCACCTCCGAAGCCGAAAAAGCAGAAGAAACCAAAGGCTTCAAAGCCCCTCTCTGCACCAAAGGTCTCACGGGCGAAGCCTCTAGCCACTGCACCTCCTGAAGCCAGTGTGCAGTCTGAAGATCTCTCACGCATCTCCAAGTCTGCCAAGTTGAAAAAGCCCATGCAACCCACTGGTCAAGCACTGACCCCTGCTGCTGTTTTGAGAAACGAGAATGACGCCATTGATCTGTCCAGCGATGACGATCTTGGCGGTGACGCTCTTGAGCAGTTGATAAAGAGCAAGCAAGAGGCGGAAATCTTCAATGATCTTCCCCTCTTTGATGTGGAAATCTTATACAAGTTTATTGATGAGTGGTTTGACAGCCCAGATGTCAGTTTTGATGATCTTCAGCTTCCAATTGGCCTCATCGTCTCCTTCCACGGAGCCATTGCTCCTGAGCTGGCTCTCGCTCAGAAAATTGTTGAGCTGAAGCATAAGATCAATTATGAAAAGGCTCAGTTCAAGAAGCACACGGCCAAACTCAATGTTGAAGACATTCAAAACTTCAAGGTCATGATGCATGAGCTCAAGGAGGCATTGAAGGACTATGCCCTAGAGGCAATAATAAAGTTATTATTTATTTCCTTATATCATGATAAATGTTTATTATTCATGCTAGAATTGTATTAACCGGAAACATAATACATGTGTGAATACATAGACAAACAAAGTGTCACTAGTATGCCTCTACTTGACTAGCTCGTTAATCAAAGATGGTTATGTTTCCTAACCATGAACAAGAGTTGTTATTTGATTAACGGGATCACATCATTAAGTGAATGATCTGATTGACATGACCCATTCCATTAGCTTAGCACCCGATCGTTTTAGTATGTTGCTATTGCTTTCTTCATGACTTATACATGTTCCTATAACTATGAGATTATGCAACTCCCGTTTACCGGAGGAACACTTTGGGTGCTACCAAACGTCACAACGTAACTGGGTGATTATAAAGGAGTACTACAGGTGTCTCCAAAGGTACATGTTGGGTTGGCGTATTTCGAGATTAGGTTTTGTCACTCCGATTGTCGGAGAGGTATCTCTGGGCCCTCTCGGTAATGCACATCACATAAGCCTTGCAAGCATTACAATTAATAAGTTAGTTGTGAGATGATGTATTACGGAACGAGTAAAGAGACTTGCCGGTAACGAGATTGAACTAGGTATTGGATACCGACGATCGAATCTCGGGCAAGTAACATACCGATGACAAAGGGAACAACGTATGTTGTTATGCGGTCTGACCGATAAAGATCTTCGTAGAATATGTAGGAGCCAATATGGGCATCCAGGTCCCGCTATTGGTTATTGACCGGAGATTTGTCTCAGTCATGTCTACATTGTTCTCGAACCGTAGGGTCCGCACGCTTAACATTACGATGGCAGTTATTATGAGTTTATGCATTTTGATGTACCGAAGTTAGTTCGGAGTCCCGGATGTGATCACAGACATGACGAGGAGTCTCGAAATGGTCGAGACATAAAGATTGATATATTGGATGACTATATTCGGACACCGGAAGGGTTCCGGGGAAGTTTCGGATAAAACCGGAGCACCGGGGGGTTACCGGAACCCCCCGGGGGGTTAATGGGCCTTATGGGCCTAATGTGGAGAAGAGGAAGGGGCTGCCAGGGCAGGCCGCGCGCCCCCTCTCCCCCTAGTCCGAATTGGACAAGGAGGGAGGGGCGGCGCCCCCCCTTTTCCTTCTCTCCCTCCACCTCTCCTAGTTGGACAAGGAACGGGAGGGGAGTCCTACTCCCGGTAGGAGTAGGACTCCTCCTGCGCGCCTCCTCTAGGCCGGCCGCACCCCCCTTGGATCCTTTATATATGGAGGCAAGGGGGCACCCTAAGACACACGAGTTGATCCTCGTGATCGTTCCTTAGCCGTGTGCGGTGCCCCCTGCCACCATATTCCACCTCTGTCATATCGTTGTAGTGCTTAGGCGAAGCCCTGCGTCGGTAGAACATCATCATCGTCACCACGCGTTGTGCTGACGGAACTCATCCCCGATGCTTTGCTGGATCGGAGCCCGGGGAGCGTCATCGAGCTGTACGTGTGCTAAGAACTCGGAGGTGCCGGAGTAACGGTGCTTGGATCGGTCGGATCGGGAAGAAGACGTACGACTACTTCCTCTACGTTGTGTCAACGCTTCCGTTGTGATCTACAAGGGTACGTAGATCATACTCTCCCCTCTCGTTGCTATGCATCACCATGATCTTGCGTGTGCGTAGGAAAATTTTGAAATTACTACGTTCCCCAACAGTGGCATCCGAGCCTAGGTTTTATGGTTTGATGTTATATGCACGAGTAGAACACAAGTGAGTTGTGGGTGATATAAGTCATACTGCCTACCAGCATGTCATACTTTGGTTCGGCGGTATTGTTGGACGAGACGACCCGGACCGACATTACGCGTATGCTTACGCGAGACCGGTTCTCCCGACGTGCTTTGCACATAGGTGGCTTGCGGGTGACAGTCTCTCCAACTTTAGTTGAACCGAGTGTGGCTACGCCCGGTCCTTGCGAAGGTTAAAACGGAGTCAAATTGACAAACTATCGTTGTGGTTTTGATGCGTAGGTGAGATTGGTTCTTACTTAAGCCCGTAGAAGCCACGTAAAACTTGCAACAACAAAGTAGAGGACGTCTAACTTGTTTTTGCAGGGCATGTTGTGATGTGATACGGTCAAGGCATGATGCTAAACTTTATTGTATGAGATGATCATGTTTCGTAACCGAGTTATCGGCAACTGGCAGGAGCCATATGGTTGTCGCTTTATTGTATGCAATGCAATCGCGATGTAATGCTTTACTTTATCACTAAGCGGTAGCGATAGTCGTGGAAGCATAAGATTGGCGAGACGACAACGATGCTACGATGGAGATCAAGGTGTCGCGCCGGTGACGATGGTGATCACGACGGTGCTTCGGAGATGGAGATCACAAGCACAAGATGATGATGGCCATATCATATCACTTATATTGATTGCATGTGATGTTTATCTTTTATGCATCTTATCTTGCTTTGATTGGCGGTAGCATTATAAGATGATCTCTCACTAAATTATCAAGTAGTGTTCTCCCTGAGTATGCACCATTGTGAAAGTTCTTCGTGCTGAGACACCACGTGATGATCGGGTGTGATAGGCTCTACGTTCAAATACAATGGGTGCAAAACAGTTGCACACGCGAAATAATCAGGTTAAACTTGACGAGCCAAGCATATACAGATATGGCCTCGGAACACGGAGACCGAAAGGTCGAGCGTGAATCATATAGTAGATATGATCAACATAAAGATGTTCACCAATGAAACTACTCCATCTCACGTGATGATCGGACATGGTTTAGTTGATTTGGATCACGTAATCACTTAGAGGATTAGAGGGATGTCTATCTAAGTGGGAGTTCTTTAAGTAAATTAACTGAACTTAAATTTATCATGAAACTTAGTACCTGATTAGTATCTTGCTTGTTTATGTTTGATTGTAGATAGATGGCTCGTGCTGTTGTTCCGTTGAATTTTAATGCGTTCCTTGAGAAAGCAAAGTTGAAAGATGATGGTAGCAATTACACGGACTGGGTCCGTAACTTGAGGATTATCCTCATTGCTGCACAGAAGAATTACGTCCTGGAAGCACCACTGGGTGCCAGGCCTGCTGCAGGAGCAACGCCGGATGTTATGAACGCCTGACAGAGCAAAGCTGATGACTACTCAATAGTTCAGTGTGCCATGCTTTACGGCTTAGAATTGGGACTTCAACGACATTTTGAACGTCATGGAGCATATGAGATGTTCCAGGAGTTGAAGTTAATATTTCAAGCAAATGCCCGGATTGAGAGATACGAAGTCTCCAATAAGTTCTATAGCTGCAAGATGGAGGAGAACAGTTCTGTCAGTGAGCATATACTCAAAATGTCTGGGTATAATAATCACTTGATTCAGTTGGGAGTTAATCTTCCAGATGACTGCGTCATTGACAGAATTCTCCAATCACTGCCACCAAGCTACAAGAGCTTCGTGATGAACTATAATATGCAAGGGATGAATAAGACTATTCCTGAGCTCTTCGCGATGCTGAAAGCTGCGGAGGTAGAAATCAAGAAGGAGCATCAAGTGTTGATGGTCAACAAGACCACTAGTTTCAAGAAAAAGGGCAAAGGGAAGAAGAAGGGGAACTTCAAAAAGAACGGCAAGCAAGTTGCTACTCAAGAGAAGAAACCCAAACCTGGACCTAAGCCTGGAACTGAGTGCTTCTATTGCAAGCAGACTGGTCACTGGAAGCGGAACTGCCCCAAGTATTTGGCGGATAAGAAGGATGGCAAGGTGAACAAAGGTATATGTGATATACATGTTATTGATGTGTACCTTACTAATGCTCGCAGTAGCACCTGGGTATTTGATACTGGTTCTGTTGCTAATATTTGCAACTCGAAACAGGGACTACAGATTAAGCGAAGATTGGCTAAGGACGAGGTGACGATGCGCGTGGAAAACGGTTCCAAAGTCGATGTGATCGCAGTCGGCACGCTACCTCTACATCTACCTTCGGGATTAATATTAGACCTGAATAATTGTTATTTGGTGCCAGCGTTGAGCATGAACATTATATCTGGATCTTGTTTGATGCGAGACGGTTATTCATTTAAATCAGAGAATAATGGTTGTTCTATTTATATGAATAATATCTTTTATGGTCATGCACCCTTGAAGAGTGGTCTATTCTTGTTAAATCTCGATAGTACTAATACACATATTCATAATGTTGAAGCCAAAAGATGTAGAGTTGATAATGATAGTGCAACTTATTTGTGGCACTGCCGTTTAGGTCATATCGGTGTAAAGCGCATGAAGAAACTCCATACTGATGGACTTTTGGAACCACTTGATTATGAATCACTTGGTACTTGCGAACCGTGCCTCATGGGCAAGATGACTAAAACGCCGTTCTCCGGTACTATGGAGAGAGCAACAGATTTGTTGGAAATCATACATACAGATGTATGTGGTCCGATGAATATTGAGGCTCGTAGCGGATATCGTTATTTTCTCACCTTCACAGATGATTTAAGCAGATATGGGTATATCTACTTAATGAAACATAAGTCTGAAACGTTTGAAAAGTTCAAGGAATTTCAGAGTGAAGTTGAAAATCATCGTAACAAGAAAATAAAGTTTCTATGATCTGATCGTGGAGGAGAATATTTGAGTTACGAGTTTGGTGTACATTTGAAAAATTATGGAATAGTATCGCAACTCACGCCACCCGGAACACCACAGCGTAATGGTGTGTCCGAATGTCGTAATCGTACTTTACTGGATATGGTGCGATCTATGATGTCTCTTACTGATTTACCGCTATCGTTTTGGGGATACGCTCTAGAGACGGCCGCATTCACGTTAAATAGGGCACCATCAAAATCCATTGAGACGATGCCTTATGAACTATGGTTTGGCAAGAAACCAAAGTTGTCGTTTCTGAAAGTTTGGGGCTGCGATGCTTATGTGAAAAAGCTTCAACCTGATAAGCTCGAACCCAAATCGGAGAAATGTGTCTTCATAGGATATCCAAAGGAGACTATTGGATACACCTTCTATCACAGATCCGAAGGCAAGACTTTTGTTGCTAAATTCAGAAACTTTCTGGAGAAGGAGTTTCTCTCAAAAGAAGTGAGTGGGAGGAAAGTAGAACTTGACGAGGTAACTGTACCTGCTCCCTTATTGGAAAGTAGTACATCACAGAAAACTGTTTCTGTGACACCTACACCAGTTAGTGAGGAAGCTAATGATAATGATCATGAAACTTCAGAACAAGATACTACTGAACCTCGTAGATCAACCAGAGTAAGATCCGCGCCAGAGTGGTATGGTAATCCCATTCTGGAAGTCATGCTGCTAGATCATGATGAACCTACGAACTATGAAGAAGCAATGGTGAGCCCAGATTCCGCAAAGTGGCTTAAAGCCATGAAATCTGAGATGGGATCCATGTATGAGAACAAAGTATGGACTTTGGTTGACTTGCCCGATGATCGGCAAGCAATTGAGAATAAATGGATCTTCAAGAAGAAGACTGACGCTGACGGTAATATTACTGTCTACAAAGCTCGACTTGTCGCAAAAGGTTTTCGGCAAGTTCAAGGGATTGACTACGATGAGACCTTCTCACCCGTAGCGATGCTTAAGTCTGTCCGAATCATGTTAGCAATTGCCACATTTTATGATTATGAGATTTGGCAGATGGATGTAAAAACTGCATTCCTGAATGGATTTCTGGAAGAAGAGTTGTATATGGTGCAACCAGAAGGTTTTGTCGATCCAAAGGGAGCTAACAAAGTGTGCAAGCTCCAGCGATCCATTTATGGACTGGTGCAAGCCTCTCGGAGTTGGAATAAACGTTTTGATAGTGCGATCAAAGCATTTGGTTTTATACAAACTTATGGAGAAGCCTGTATTTACAAGAAAGTGAGTGGGAGCTCTGTAGCATTTCTGATATTATATGTGGATGACATATTACTAATTGGAAATGATGTAGAATTTCTGGATAGCATAAAGGGATACTTGAATAAGAGTTTTTCAATGAAAGACCTCGGTGAAGCTGCTTACATATTAGGCATTAAGATCTATAGAGATAGATCAAGATGCTTAATTGGACTTTCACAAAGCACATACCTTGAC
Organism: Triticum urartu; assembly: GCF_003073215.2. NCBI lineage: Eukaryota > Viridiplantae > Streptophyta > Magnoliopsida > Poales > Poaceae > Triticum > Triticum urartu. The sequence continues at coordinate 608,379,831 of NC_053028.1, forward strand.
AAAGTTTTGAAGAAGTTCAAAATGGATCAAGCAAAGAAAGGGTTCTTGCCTGTGTTACAAGGTGTGAAGTTGAGTAAGACTCAATGCCCGACCACTGCAGAAGATAGAGAGAATATGAAAGATGTTCCCTATGCTTCAGCCATAGGCTCTATCATGTATGCAATGCTGCGTACCAGACCTGATGTGTGCCTTGCTATAAGTCTAGCAGGGAGGTACCAAAGTAATCCAGGAGTGGATCACTAGACAACGGTCAAGAACATCCTGAAGTACCTGAAAAGGACTAAGGATATGTTTCTCGTATATGGAGGTGACAAAGAGCTCATCGTAAAAGGTTACGTTGATGCAAGCTTTTGACACTGATCCGGACGATTCTAAATCGCAAACCGGATACGTGTTTACATTAAACGGTGGAGCTGTCAGTTGGTGCAGTTCTAAACAAAGCGTCGTAGCGGGATCTACGTGTGAAGCAGAATACATAGCTGCTTCGGAAGCAGCAAATGAAGGAGTCTAGATGAAGGAGTTCATATCCGATCTAGGTGTCATACCTAGTGCATCGGGTCCAATGAAAATCTTTTGTGACAATACTGGTGCAATTGCCTTGGCAAAGGAATCCAGATTTCACAAGAGAACCAAGCACATCAAGAGACGCTTCAATTCCATCCGGGATCTAGTCCAGGTGGGAGACATAGAGATTTGCAAGATACATACGGATCTGAATGTAGCAGACCCGTTGACTAAGCCTCTTCCACGAGCAAAACATGATCAGCACCAAGGCTCCATGGGTGTTAGAATCATTACTGTGTAATCTAGATTATTGACTCTAGTGCAAGTGGGAGACTGAAGGAAATATGCCCTAGAGGCAATAATAAAGTTATTATTTATTTCCTTATATCATGATAAATGTTTATTATTCATGCTAGAATTGTATTAACCGGAAACATAATACATGTGTGAATACATAGACAAACAAAGTGTCACTAGTATGCCTCTACTTGACTAGCTCATTAATCAAAGATGGTTATGTTTCCTAACCATAAACAAGGAGTTGTTATTTGATTAACGGGATCACATTATTAAGTGAATGATCTGATTGACATGACCCATTCCATTAGCTTAGCACCCGATCGTTTAGTATGTTGCTATTGCTTTCTTCATGACTTATACATGTTCCTATAACTATGAGATTATGCAACTCCCGTTTACCGGAGGAACACTTTGGGTGCTACCAAACGTCACAACGTAACTGGGTGATTATAAAGGAGTACTACAGGTGTCTCCAAAGGTACATGTTGGGTTGGCGTATTTCGAGATTAGGTTTTGTCACTCCGATTGTCGGAGAGGTATCTCTGGGCCCTCTCGGTAATGCACATCACATAAGCCTTGCAAGCATTACAACTAATAAGTTAGTTGTGAGATGATGTATTACGGAACGAGTAAAGAGACTTGCTGGTAACGATATTGAACTAGGTATTGGATACCGACGATCGAATCTCGGGCAAGTAACATACCGATGACAAAGGGAACAACGAATGTTGTTATGCGGTCTGACCGATAAAGATCTTCGTAGAATATGTAGGAGCCAATATGGGCATCCAGGTCCCGCTATTGGTTATTGACCGGAGATTTGTCTCAGTCATGTCTACATTGCTCTCGAACCGTAGGGTCCGCACGCTTAACGTTACGATGGCAGTTATTATGAGTTTATGCATTTTGATGAACCGAAGTTAGTTCGGAGTCCCGGATGTGATCACGGACATGACGAGGAGTCTCGAAATGGTTGAGACATAAAGATTGATATATTGGATGACTATATTCGGACACCGGAAGGGTTCCGGGGAAGTTTCGGATAAAACCGGAGCACCGGGGGGTTACCGGAACCCCCCGGGGGGTTAATGGGCCTTATGGGCCTAATGTGGAGAAGAGGAAGGGGCTGCCAGGGCAGGCCGCGTGCCCCCTCTCCCCCTAGTCCGAATTGGACAAGGAGGGAGGGGCGGCGCCCCCCCTTTTCCTTCTCTCCCTCCACCTCTCCTAGTTGGACAAGGAACGGGAGGGGAGTCCTACTCCCGGTAGGAGTAGGACTCCTCCTGCGCGCCTCCTCTAGGCCAGCCGCACCCCCCTTGGATCCTTTATATATGGAGGCAAGGGGGCACCCTAAGACACACGAGTTGATCCTCGTGATCGTTCCTTAGCCGTGTGCGGTGCCCCCTGCCACCATATTCCACCTCTGTCATATCGTTGTAGTGCTTAGGCGAAGCCTTGCGTCGGTAGAACATCATCATCGTCACCACGCCGTTGTGCTGACGGAACTCATCCCCGAAGCTTTGCTGGATCGGAGCCCGGGAGCGTCATCGAGCTGTACGTGTGCTAAGAACTCAGAGGTGCCGGAGTAACGGTGCTTAGATCGGTCGGATCGGGAAGAAGACGTACGACTACTTCCTCTACGTTGTGTCAACGCTTCCGTTGCGATCTACAAGGGTACGTAGATCATACTCTCCCCTCTCGTTGCTATGCATCACCATGATCTTGCGTGTGCGTAGGAAAATTTTGAAATTACTACGTTCCCCAACAGGCATTCCACAAGAAATAAGAAGAAGCAAAAGGTTCTCGTGAGCGCATGAAGAATCTTGCTGCCAAATGTGTTCAAGGCTACAATGAAGCTGAAAAGCGCAAGGCCTTGGGATGACCAGGCATCGACCCCAGAATGGCTGCCAAGAAGAAGAAGAAGCCAACTGTGGCAGAACCAGAAGCATCAAGGCAGGAAGAACCTCGCATTGTCTTCCCAGCCAGTATGACATGCTCGAAGCCTAAGGTCCCCACAGTGGCTTCAGAATTCAAGAAAACTAGAGCAGCTGAAGCCAAAGCCAGAAAGCGCAAGACCAAAGCCACCACCGATGATGCTCCCCCAACCAAGAAAAGGAAAACAAAGAAGAGAGACCGGGCTGCTTCCACAGAACCCCTTCTTGTCGAGCCAATTTCTGTTGCTCGTCCTGCATCTGAACATCGTGAACGTTGCCTGGTAGTTCATGAGCCTGCTTCCACAGAGGCTCCTGAATCTGAAGAGAATCCAGCTGTTGACCCCACCACAGTTGAAGACATTGGTCACCACGACAATGTACCAGATGATGAAGTCCTTCCTCAGATTGAACAAAATGTGGTATCATCGCATGTGCTCACGCACAGCGAGCTCATCAGTATTGGTCGTCCTCTGATGCCAATTGCTCAGGATGCATCGTGGGCTGATCACCCACAACAACAAGACACCCCAAGTACTCCCCAACCACAAGTCACCTCACCAGTGCAAGATGACGATGACTTTGAGGCCCAGCCAACCCCATCTCCACAGGCGTCGCCAGCGTTACGCAGGCTTCGCAAAGGACCAAGGCCCCAAGTCACTCTTCCGAGTGTTCCAGAAGGAGAAGTGCACTACCGATCTGTTGCACGTCAAGTGTTCCCAGAAGCCACTCCAACTGTGAACGTCTCTGAGTCTGAAGCCAAAATGGCTGAAGATATTCCGGCTGCATCAGCCAATGATAAAGAAGAACCAAGAGTTGAAGAAGAACGAGTTGCAACTTCCCCAATCCACCAAGACGCTGCTGCCGAGGAAAATGTGTCCAACCCTCCAGCCACACAAGTGGAGGTTGAAGCTAACGTCACCACCACCAAAAACACTGCTGACGACACTGATGTCGTCATGCCCGAAGCCAATAATGAAGCACCTGAAGCTAATGTGGCCCCTGAAGCCAATGCTGCACCAGACGTAATCATTCCTCCTGAAGCTATTGTGCCACCTGCAGCCCATGTCAACGAAAATGCCAATGCTCTTGTACCCCCTCCAAGACCTCATACTATTGAGCTGGCATTTGATCATGGTCAGCCTATTATGGTCCGATGGCCCATTCTGGTTCCTCCACCTGCTGCGGGTCCACAATTTGACTATCATGTCGAGCACATGCCTCAAGTCCAGAAGCCCAAGCCAAGACTTCCAAGATTCCCAGGCACTGCAACTTCACCTGGGGTCTTCAATGTGAATGGCTTCATGGCACATAACACCTTCTTCAACAGCGCCAAGAACCCATACTCCAAATCTCGCATTTCATCGGATCGGTTCTGGAGCTATCAGCAGTGTAGCTACTATTCATGCATCTTATACAATCAAGGGCGCATATTTCCACATATGCGTCTTGACACTGAAGCTATAGCTGGCCTGCCCTCTCTAGAAGAAGCGTTGGATTGCTTCAGAGACGCTGGACTCCTGAAATTTGTCACAGACAAGGAACACTGGAATGAAGAGCTTCTATTACAGTTTTATGCAACTCTTCACATTCGCGGCTACAACAGGGATCCAAAGACTTGGGTCCTTGAGTGGATGACAGGCAATGTCCATCATGAAGCCAAAGCTCTTGATATCATTGAGCTCACAGCCCTGCCCACTCCTGGTGAATACTATGAACCAGGTTGTCAACAACACCAGAATGCTTTGGAGAGCATTTTTCAGAAGCCAGAACCCAACATGAGCCAAATGCTAAGCATGATGAAGCCTCTGCCACGCAACGCTGAATACCCAACGGAATTCTTTGTTGAAGACCTAGAGTATCTGCCCCGTACCATTTACCATATCATCAGGAAAACTCTATGGCCTGTCAAAGGACATTCATCTGCAGCAAAGCTTGAAGGAGCAATGAAGACTTTGGTTTTCTATATCTTCAATGGCATTAGCTTCAATGCTCAAGACTTCTTCATCAGGCAGTTGGCTGCATCTGGCTCCAACATTTTTGGTCTGAAGTTTTATGCTCCATGGGTAATGCGTCTTATCAAGCTTCACTCTGCCTTCAACTATCAGCCGTCTGCGCGCAATCATCTTGTATTCTTGCCAGAGGTTGATCTGTCTGTTGAAGCTATTTACCCAGAGCCTGCTAAGGATCCGATTTATCTTCATAATGTTGATCATCAAAGCTTCACCCAGCCCATTGAAGGAGTTCAGGCAGTCTCTCATGTTTATCCCTTGGCTGGTAACACATGTGCCCCTCGCGCCCCAACTGACGCCATTGGAAGCACCATTGCCCAAAGGCCTCGGAAGCGATCTCGTGTTCTCAATGACCGAGAGCTTCTCGCCGCACTACATCAGAAACAGTATAAGCATCATGACTAGCTTAAGGGTCAGATGCAAAGCCTCTTGGTGGACGTCAATCGCATTCGCAATCTTGCCACCAAGAATGCCTTTGTACACATGAAACCTGTCGAAGGTCTTGGAAGAGTTTGACTTTGCTCACTGCTGAAGAAGATCTTCAAGACGATGGCTTCACAAAAAGATTCAAGTTTGACTCCACTCCTCCAAGGAATACTCACTTGCGTCGGACTCCCTCCCTTGAAGACTCTGACTATTCTTCCTCAGCTGCCACGGTGAATGCCAGAGTTATCGATGATCAAGATGATGCCACTTCACCACCCCCACCTTCAGCGCGTCTCGACACTGCACCAAGTTCTTCTGCACCACCGGACCTCAACGACGACCCTGCTGCTTCGCCTGCACCTCATGGGAACAAGTAGAAGCTCTATGTCTTCAAACCTTTTTGGTCCTTACTGACAAAAGGGGGAGAAGCATATGAGTTGATAGTCTTCAAGAGGGTCTATATGGGTGGTTGCTTTACTTTTTGCTACTTTTGCCAAGTGCTTACAACTCTTGCTTTTGAAACATTTGGTTCGTTTTGAGTTGTAACACTTAAACTTAATGGTCATCTGCTACCTTTTTCGACACTATGTGATGCGATGATAAATTCCGCATGTGGGACGATAAATTCCGCACGAAGTCATTTTGCAGACGTCCATTTTTCATTATGCATGTCATTATCTTTGATATATCCTTTCATGCATGATGAATTGTCTTCATAAGTAAAAGAGGAGCTCCGCAAGTACAACCTGCCATGTGCATTTGCATTCAAAAGCAAAATACTTATATGCACATCTTTAGGGGGAGTCTTTTTGCTACTTACGAAGACAATACTTAAATCCTTTACAATTTCACATATTTCTATCCCCGTTGAAAACTTCAACCAGTTTGTCATCAATCACCAAAAAGGGGGAGATTGTAAGTGCATCTAGTGCCACCCCTAGTTGGTTTTGGAGTACTGATGACAAACCTGGTTGAGGGACTAATGTGTTTGTGAGAATTGCAGGATAACATAGGTAGAAGTCCCTTATTGATTCGGTTTTCCTACCAAAGATGACCCCTAAAAATGTATGAAGACATTGAAGTCAAAGGTGGTATGTGAAGACATTCACATTGAAGACTAGAGAAGACATCGTGTGAAGACTATGGAGCGCGAAGACTTAGTTGTTTCGTCGTTCTTTTTATTCTTTGTTGAGTCATAGGAACCACCGTACTGTTAAGTGGGGTCCAAGTAAACCAGTCATAATGACTGAAGTGATGCTTAACCAAAATCCTATGTCTTCGAGCGAAGACAATGAGAGCAAATCTTATCCAGAGCTGGATAAGTCAGTTTTGCTTGTAGCTCAAGTAAAGTTGCCGTGTGTGTTTGAAATCTGACCGTTGGAACATGTGTCAGTTCCTTAGTGGCCTAGGGTCATTTCGGATAAATCAGGTCGGGTTGCCTAGTGGCTATAAATATCCCACCCCCTACACCATAAATTGGTTGACTGCTCAGAGTTAGTGCACGGCTTTTGTCGTTTGAGAGCAACCCACCTTGAAGTATTTGAGAGAGAAATCCTTGCGAGGAAAAAGCCCTAAACACCCAGAGCCAAAGAGTATTAGGCATTACTTAAGTCTTCTTGTCTGTGTGATCTGAAGACTTATTACACTTGAGGACTGTGAATCCTCCAGCCGGTTAGGCGTCGCGTTCTGAGCATCCAAGAGTCATTGTGGATCGCCGGTGAACGAAGTCTGTGAAGGTTTGGAAGTCTACCTTGAAGACTTACCAGAGTAATTGGGCGAGGACTGTGTGTCCTTAGCTCAAGGAGAATAAGGTGAAGACGCGGTCTTCTAAGTTGAATCTCAGCCTCCCTAACCAGACGTACAGTTGTCACAACAACTGGAACTAGTCCAACAAATCATTGTCTTCAACGAGCCACTGGTTCTATCCTTCCCATCTCTTTATTTGCAGATTGGTCCTTGTGAAGTCATTGCCTGTTTGCATTATCTATTTGTCTTCACTGTGTGACTGCTTGTTCTGATTGGCTTCATACTATCTTCCATCCTGATCTATACTGCCTAGCTGCTATTAGTCTTTGTGCTTTCATTTCATTGAATACTTGACTATGGCTTGCTTAGTGTAGTCTATCTTTCGCTGCATGGCAATATGTTTATTTCTGTCGTTTGTCTTCAAAACTTCCATGTTTTGAAGACTTTCATAAAAATCGCCTATTCACCCCCCCCCCTCTAGTCGATCACTAGCACTTTCACTACTACTACGTGCCCGCTGACGGCGACCAGGAGTAGTTTAGGAGGATCCCAGGCAGGAGGCCTGCGCCTCTTTCGATCTGTAACCCAGTTTGTGCTAGCCTTCTTAAGGCAAACTTGTTTAACTTATGTCTGTACTCAGATATCGTTGCTTCCGCTGACTCGCCTATGATCGAGCTCTTGTATTCGAGCCCTCGAGGCCCCTGGGTTGTAATATGATGCTTGTATGACTTATTTTATTTGTAGAGTTGTGTTGTGATATCTTCCCGTGAGTCCCTGATCTTGATCGTACACGTTTGCGTGTATGATTAGTGTACGATTGAATCGGGGGCGTCACAGCTGGTGATTGACCAATATCTCGTGCGCGCCGCCTCGAGGAGCTCGTCTACCGCCGCCTGGGGCTCCAGATCTCCATCTCCTCTCCCGGCGGCGCCTGGTGCGGTGGAGACGGGGAACGGAGAGCTGCGGCTGCGGTGCCGGGACGGAGAGCTGCGACGGGAGCTGCGGGAGCGAGAAGGCGGCCTCCTCCGGCGGGTGAAGAGGGGGCGGGGGCAGGAAGGAGGGGTCGAAGGGCTCGGGCTCCGGTTGTACAACACCGACGTCAGCTCCGGCGACTTGCTGCCATGGACGCCGACGATGCGCGCTCTTCGCCGCCGCCGCCGTTGCGCCACAACCCGACGATGCCAAGCTCCAGCACGCCCCGATTGGCGGGCGCCACAGCTCGTCGGCAATGTGGTAGCCCCCGTCTAGGCACACACGCACCTGTAGCCGGCCGCCGCCGCCGCGGGCGGAGCTTGGCGTGGCGAGGGCGCGCGGGGGCCAGCAACGAGACGGCGGCGAGGAGGCGAGCGCGGCGCAGCGCGGCTTCGTGCTGAGAGAGAGAGGAGATTGATTTTTTCTGCATGCAAGTGATCGGCTAGCAGAAAAAGGAGGAGAGAGGGAGGAGAGAGAGGTTGACTGGTGGGGTATCTGCATGCATAAAGTATCGCCGGGCGTCCCAAGTGCCCCCCGGGAGCCTGGGTTTTGGTTGCGGTCGCCGGCGCCATTTTTGCCCAAATCCGGCGAAAAATGTGGTCGTGGGGGCCTGACTGGGATCATTTTTTGCTGCCGGCGCTAAAAAAGTGCTTGGGGGGCCTTCCTGGGGGAACGGGTGGAGATGCTCTAATGGGTAGTAACATAGAGTAGTAACATGGACCTTTAAGTGGGGAGTAACATATGTGTGGTAACATTTAACACTTCATTTATTATGCTATAGACTCATCTTGTCTTGATCTTGTCTTGATATGTGTGATGTTACGCATACTAGTAGTTTTTTTTTGAAACGCGGTCCCTTAGGGCCCGATTCATTAAAAAAGGTCGAAGAGAAGTGCCCAGTTAATTAACGGAAAACCGGGCGAATACCATCAACATGCCCGCAAAAACAAGGCGCACAGGGCGACCTGGCAACCCACACAAGAACGCACACACGCCGTCGAAGAGAAAACCACGAACAAGCGTCGAGGCCTGCGTCGGTCGATGCCAAACAGTCCACCGCACACGCCGATGACCAGGCAGCTCCGACTCTGTCTACGAGCATTGTAGGGGGAAAGTGCTGGGCCTGCGTCGAGCCGGCACCGGAGCCGACCACCCGTCTTGTGTCATCGTCGCCGCGGAAGCACCTCCTCTGCAGCTCCGACTTCAGGAAGACAAATGAGGCCCGACAACCCCTCAAACACGCCGGATGAGACCGACTACCAAAGCTCAGCAGCCGCCCAACTTCGCTCGAAGCCGCCATCGTTGCCACACTAGAAGTCGTGCAACATCCACATTGCCGGACAAACAGCCGCCGACCGCAGTGCCGCGAGCGTCCAGCCCAAGGAAAGTGCAAACGGGATCCAATGCTCTGCAAGGCGACGCCCCAAAGGAGGAAGCGACGATGCCGACGCCGTCACCCGACCCGACTGGGCCTTAGGCTTTCACCTGAAGAGCTGGAACCGAGGATGTGCAGGGGGTGGACTCCATGGCGGCGCCTCCAAGGAGGTGACACGACATCCGCGGACGCCGTCGGCCGGTAGAAACCTGGCAAGCCTTCGCCCGGAGCACCGCCCAACACCACATCCTCACGCACTGCACCTCCGCTGACCCGCACACCTCCCACAAAGCCATCGTGCCATGACCAAGCAGAAGCCACCACCACACCACTGGTCTCACCGACCGAAGACACGAGCAGGGCAGACAGCACACCTCGACGACGTCTTCAAGAAGAGCGCGTCACCCGAGTGCGTCGTCGTCGCCGGCCCCGGCCAGAAGCCCGAGGCAGAGCTTTCGCCCGGCGCTGCCACACCTGTGCCGAGCCCAAGCCCGGTCGGACCACCAAACAGCCTCTCACCGCAACGAAGCAGCCAAACCCGGAGAACCCAGGGCCGGCCAGAGCCAACCATGCACGCCCGGAGCTGCCGCCCCCTGCCATCCGCTGGATCCATAGCACCAGGAGCTGCCGGAGCACCACCAAGACGCCGCCGGGCCGAGCACCACCATCCCGCGGGGACCGTGGCGCCGCACATCGCCACACCAGGTCCGCGCTTGGCCGCGCCCACCCACCGCCGGAGCTGCGCCAGCCCGCGCCGGAGCGAGCCCGTCGAGCAGCACCCGACAGAGCACCAAGTACGGCCGAGCCGAGCAGCATCACCGCCTGGAGCAGCGGAGCAGCGCCGCCCCCGCTGTCGAGAACGGCGACCGAGGGGTCCTGCCGCCGCCGCGCCGCCAGGGCTTTGCCCGGCGACGCCTCCGGCGGCGGCGAGAGGAGAGGGAGGCGCAGGGGGACCTGCTCGAGGCCACAGGGGCACCCCGGTGCGGCCCGGCACGGCCGCACGGGAGCGGGACAGGAAGAGGGGGAAGGCCGGACTCGAACTCCTCCGCGGGGAGAGGGCCGGCAAAGACGGCGCCGGGCTTCGGGGTGGATGGAGAGAGGACGCCGGGAGGGTCCCGGATCTGTGCTTGGCTGGGCCTGAGGTGGCCGAAGGGAGGAGATCAGCCGGCGGTGGCGGCGCCTGCACCTGCGCGAGCGCGAGCCGGAGGGAAGGGATTTTTGATGGACTCATACTAATAGTAACTACCTATGTTACTACATGCATCTCTTTCTTTATTTATTGCTTGCCACATCATCTATTTTATTTAAAAATGTGTGATATTACTATGTATGTTATTTTCACCGTGGGTAGTCTAATGCATGCAGATATGTGCATGTGAACTTCCACCGTGGGTAGTCTAATGCATGCAGATATGTGCATGTGAAGAGAAGGTTGAAGGAACTATTTTTTATACCCCGGTAATTCTCGTGTAATTATGCGGCTGCATGCGCGTAGGCTTAGTTGCATGTCGTTCGTATCTGTTTCCTAAAAATAGAACAATCGGAAGTTAGCAAAGCCCAAAAACTTCTGAAAAATGTTCAAGGATTTGAAAATATACTCGCACATTTTGAGGTATACTAGCTCAAGCGGATTTCTGCACACATTCATACTTGGGCAGGAGCGGCAGAGCGAGCTCGTGGTATTGTATCAACACTAATTTTTTTTGTGCACTTTATTCTTATTCGTGCGCATCCGGGATTAATTTCATGGTTGGTCACTCATCATCAAATCACTCCTAGCCAAGGGCACTTAACTTTAAGATTTCTTTCGGATGAGCTTTCGAAAAAGAAAAAATTTCTTGTTTATACAAGTAATCTATCATTCCTATTAAATTAGACTTTCACCTCAAGCTTATATTGGAAGCAACAAGGTTATCATCGATGAAATAAAGATGAAGAATATGTCAGTTGGGACTACGAAGGTGAGGCATCACAACTTGAGCACCGTGTGTGGTTGTCTATTTATTTTTTAAACGTGGTTTACCCCCTAAAGAAAATTGTTTCTAGGTTTTCTCACTACGTGTGTTCTTCCCTATTTTCTTCTCAATTTTTCTATCATTTCTCATTATCTTTTTGGTTTTACCTTTTCCTTTATTTATATGTTCACAAATTCACCGTGCACGGTCGAAATTTTACGCTTATTTTAAAATTTGGTCAACATTTTTTAATGTACCTATTTTTTCCATTATGAAAACCAGATTCTTAAGAAGATGCGTATATTTTTTAAGTTCGTGAATAACTTTTAAAAATACACGATCATTTTTTAATTCAAGACCATTTCCAAAAACCCATTGATAATTTTTGAAATTCCTGGTTTTAATTTTTGAAATTCCTGGTTTTTTTAATTGTGAACCTTTATAAAATTTGGCGAACATTTGTATTAAATATGTGTAAACAAATCCAACAATAAGTATTTACAGGAAAACCGAATAACTAGTAACCAAGGTCTTTTTTTCGCGGGAAAGCCTCTCGGTGATCTATTGCCTTGTCAACAGGGTTACATCGTGTAAAACATAAGGCAATAAAAAAGATGGTGGACCACCCTCCGAGCTAAACTCTAACTGATTATCGTAAGCATGTTTCGCCAGCTGATGGGCCACCTGATTAACTTCCCCGCGACAAAACTCAAAAGAGGTACCATCAATCGTCTGGGCTTTCGCAAAGCATTCCACACAGGTTGCAGTATATAGACTGAACATATCAACCTCACCCTTGCATGTATTTATCAATTCCAGCGAGTCATATTCAACGATAATATTTGTGCACCCTAACCTCTCGAGCAGCTCCAGCCCCATCGACGTTACCGAAGCTTCTGCCGAGGTGGCATCAAGAGTAGAGTCAAGTAGACAAGCTGCACCAGCAACCGTTTCACCAATGCTATTTCGTAGGACAATCCCCGCAACACCTGTACCATTATCATGAAAAGCAGCGTCCGTATTTAGTTTGTAGCATCCGGCTCTAGGTTTTGTCCAAGATATTTCCTGTGGTGCACTAGGGTGAGATGAAACTTCATAATTCGTTGTCAAAAGGTTCGATTGCAAAAGCAGTTTCTAGGGGGGGGAGGGGGGGGGGGGGGGCGCCACCGGTTCCCCCTTAATCATCTCAAATCAACATGCAATGACAATCGATTCCTTCTATTTTAAATAATATTCAAATTATTAAAAATGTTCCTGAATTTAAAAGATTTAAAAAAATATCCACAACTGCCCAAAATAGTACTAGCAATTAAAAAATATGCACACATTTTATAAAAACGAATTATTTTAAAATACCCCACAAAAAGTTTAAGATCATTGTTTTTAGGAAACGTTCTCAAATTTTCGAAAAAAATCATTTTTTCTTAAACAAGTAAATTTACTGTAATAATTAAATATTCTTATCTACTTGAATAACCAACCAAAAAATAATAAGAAAGAAAGGAAAAAAGATTGCACAATGGAATCAATAACTAAACGCTAAAGACCGGCATGGAACAATAAACGTCCAGTAAGAACTCCACTGTTGGTGGTCCTAATACAAGCATAACGCGTGGGTGGCCCACCGAACAACCAAGTCGCCCATGTCACCCGCGTATTCGGCTAACCCATTTGGTCATCTCAGTTTGGTGCATGCTACTGCTAAGACTAAGTTGTTCCCCGCCCCGCCGCTGGCCGGCCGCACCGGGGTAAAGCCTCATGTGGTACCCGATGGCGGCGGGGTCTCTCTCCTTCACACGCTAGGAATTTTTATCCCGATGGATCATCTCAGCTGCCGCCAGCATTGGTGCCATTTTGTTGCTGGCCTCCGCTTCGAACCAAGCCCGTCGTGGCCTGGGGAGTGCAGCAACCCGGTACATGCCTCGCCTAGTGGCTGTCGCCAAGGGCTGGGCTACGCCCAACGGTTGGCAGAGGGTGCAGATCGCCGGCCTGGATTGCGGGTCGATCCCATCTCCACGGTGCTGAGTACTGAATGCACAAGTGATGTGGATTGGAGATTCTTCCTAGCCCCCGGCATGGTTCCGTTGGTTGGCTGCAACTCCGATGCAGCTTTCGGCGGACGGCCGTGCAAGCTTTGCCGGAGCTATGCGCTGGTGCTCATGGTCAGCGAGGTGGCAGTCAGTGGTGAGGTTCTTTGTCGTTGTCGGTGTTGGTCCGTGATGACCACCCTCTCCTGCAAAGGCACCCGGATTGCGTTGGCCACCGAAAGATCTTTGTGAGGGTCACTCTCTCCGAATCCGGTGGTTGTCTTTGACAGTGAGATGCAATTTATGGATGATGACTTAACACATAGGGTATGTTTATGCAGTAGCGGAGATTGGTTTCTATTCCAAAGCACGCAACTACTAGGATTGTGGAAACTTGATGGTGACAACACATGTTTGACTTCGATGGTGGTGCTCCTTGAGCACCCAGTCTCAAGCCGCGGGGTGGAAATCTAGGTGTGTCCTGAGTTGGTCGTACTTGACAATCGCGATGTTTTTACATCATTACATTGTTGAAGACATTGCTCGGATATGCTCGAACTGGTTCTTGAAGGTGAAAATCTAGACTCTGGCATTTGGTGGTCCGATCCGGCGACACTCGAGCGTCGCTCCCTTGCTGAAGGCATTGCCTTTGAAGAACCTCTTTGTCCTTGTGATGTCATGATATGGTTCGTGTGCATATGGTCATTGTTGCAGGTTGTCGATCACGAATTTGATCGCCTCGGTTTTTTATTACTTGTGCTTGCTTAGGCATATCTTTGGTCTTATATGACTATGCTATTTGCGGGCAATTTATTTTGTGTGGGAGGGTTGATGTTGGTTGTGTGCATCCTAATTATGCAGATGTCGAATGTGTGCTCAATTTTATTGTATTTGCCTATACTCCATTTTGAGTAATAAATCCACACTTTCTGCCTCCCCCCTCCCACAATAAAAACCAACTACATATATTTATTAAAATGTTCATGAACTGAATAATTGTTCCAGAATTTTAAAATTTGTTTGGATATTTTTTAAAAATATCCATGAGTATTGAAAATATCTGGAAATTTATAAAAAAATCCTGAATTTCAAAATAAATCACTTTTTTAGAAAATAGAAAAATGTCTAAAATATTTCAAATATTTAGAAAGTGTTCACATGTTAGAAAATATTCCTGAATTTGAAAAAATAGAACTGAAAAGTCGTTTATGAATTGTAGAAATCTTCCGTAATTCAAAATATGTTCCTTGTAATTTCAAATAAGTTTATGAATTTAAATATGAACATAAATTTGAAGATACATTCATGAATTTGAAAATACTCCAGGATTTAAAAAGAAATCATGAGTTTAGATATTCGAAAAAGAAGAAAGCAAAAATAAATGAAAATGAAATGAAAGCTGGAAATAATAGATTAATAAAATATAAAATATCATCAAAACAAAAATATATATGAGAAAACTAGTTGTAAGAGGGAAATATATGAGCCGGCCATAGTATATTAGCGAATACGCACACGGAATAGTTTAGCCCTGCCCTTTCGCGGATTAGGCCTATCTCGCGCTTATGGAAGGAGATATGGCTGTCTCGCCTGACTGAGATGGCCAGCGCGCAGTACGCTACAAACCTAACCGGTTGATTTTCACTGTTTTTCTTTTCTCATTTTTATTTTCGTTTTGTGCACATTTGTTTATACCTACAAATATTATAAATGTGTAAAGAAAAGTGTTACAAAAATACAAATTAGAAGAAACACTTTACACAAATTTGGGCAAAATGTTAATCATGAATGTAAAAAATGTTAAATGTCTATATAAGAAATGTTTAGGATGTATATGAAAAATGAACTAAAAAATGGCACAATATGTATGGAGAAAAGTAGATAAAAAATATATGATACAAAGAATGTTAATCATGTATTTGAACAATTGTAAATGCGTCTATAATAAATGTTCCTTTTGTATACAAAAATTAGAATGATATATATATATATATATAAAATATTCCTGACTATACAAAAAATTACAATATTTATGAAAAAAGTACACACCAAAAGATATATGTTACACATAAACTTAAATATGCATTTTATAAAAGCTACACATGTATACAAAAAATGTTCTTGGTGTATAAAAAAGTACAATATTTATGAAAAATATATTTAAAACATGTTAAAGGTGTATATGAAAATGTTTAGCATGTATAATGAAAATGTTTAGTATGTATTAAAAAATGTAAAAAAAGCCATTGAAAACTGAAAAAAGAAATACAAAGAAACAAAGAAAAAACATAGAGAAAAAACTGTAAAAACTAAGAAAGAAACAAAAAAATGTAGTAAAAAACAAAGAAAAGAAAAAACTGATAAAACAATGAGAGAAACAAAAAAATAGATTAAAAAATATAAAACCGAAGAGAAGTAATGAATGAAGAAAAACAAAGAATAAATAAAAAGGACTAAACCACTATGTGAAATGAGCGACGACGGACCTTACTAATGGGTTGGCCGTATATGCGCGCGGTTCAGGCGAGATGAATGTTATACTCGCTATAAGCGAGATACATCATTCGTGCCTCTCGCGTGGCACATGCTTCCTCAAGTATTCTCAAAATTGACATTTCCTAGACCTTGCTCGGAGTATTTTGCGCGAGCAGTATCTACATTGCTACTCTCTGTCGTAGTTGGCAAGCGTTCGATGGGTCGGCCCAATATGGGTTAGGGGGAGCGGGCTTCTATGCGAATTATTTCCAGTGTAACGAATGAAATTTATCTCCATTTGAAACAGTTAAGGTCGTGATCACCAACACGCGTGTCGAGTGGACTAGACAATTTAGCGGGAGCACAAGGAGCTGGTTTTGTGAAACTTCTGGAACCTTCAATCCAGTTTTGGATAGGTTCCAGAAGTTTTTTTAATACATCTTTCTATTTTGTCTTGTCATTAATTTTGTTTTTATCTCCTTTTATTTTTTTAACCATTTTTGTTCGTTTGTTCTTTTTTCTTTGCGTTCTCCTTTTTTTATCTGTTCAAATTCATGATTTTTTTGACATCATGAATATTTCTCCATTAATAAACTTTTTAAACTGTGCAAACATTTTTGAATCCACAAATAACATTTCAAATGTTAGCATTATTAAAATCCATGAACTTTTTGGTGATCTGTGACCACTTTTTAAGAATTATGATTTTATTTTAATACGCGAATACACTTCTTAATTTATGGTTGTTTTTTAGATTCACAAACATATTTCAAAATCATGAGCATTTTATAGCCTGTGAATATTTTTTGAATCCATGAACATATTTTCATATTCATAGACATTTTTGGGAATCTGCGAAAAAAATGGAATATGTGGACATTCTTTTCGTTCAACATTTTTCAAATTCAAGAATATTTTTTGAATTCATGAATATTTCTCAAATTTACAAAAAGAATTGAACTCATGAAACATTTTCAAATTCCGAAACATCTGTTCATATTCACAAAATTTTGTTATTGTTCATGAAAAATTGTTGATGAAAGAAAACGATGCAAAAGTGCTACAATTTTGTTTAGTGGTACAATTGCGTTACATGACAACTCAAACAGTGGAATGCTAGCGGATTAGTGGGTCGACCCATAGTGGGGCCCTGTAGGAGACGGAACCCTACCGTATCACTTGAAATAGTACATAGCAGCGGCATGTCCTATTTGACACTCGCGAGTGTCAAAAGACGAGCCTTCAATGCAGCAAGGCTGCCTACGGCTCGGTTTGTGCCGGCCCACGTTCGTTCTTTTTTGTTTTTCTTCTTCTTCTTTTTTCATTCATGATTCTATTTGTATTTTACTTTCCCATTTCCCATTTTTATATTTATTTCTTTCATCGTGTATTATTCCAGTTTATTTGTGTATTTTGTACAAAAATGTTCATTGTATATTTAACGTAATGTTCACCCCATATTAAGAAAATGTGCAACATATTTTTAAAAATGTTCATTTTGTATTAGAAAAATCAGAATGTATCACAAGAATGTTCAATGTGTATTTAAAAAGTGTTCAGTGTTTATCACAAAACAATTTAATTTGTTCAGTGTATATCACAAAACATTTCAGGGTGTATTTAAAAATTGTTCAGTGTATATTTACAAAAATGTTGAATGTATATGTAAAATTTCTTCAACATTGGATTTTCAAAAAAAATATTCATTTTAAAAAAAAATTGAAAATCGATTTTTTCACAATTTTCAAACATTATTGAAAATTATAATTGCTCACATTGTTTTCCAAGAAATGTTGAAAATATTGGAAAAATTTGGATCTGCTGGTTTACATAGTACTTTTACTGTGGCGCTGCAAATTAGACATCTTTAGTGGCTAGTTTTAGTGGCCAGCGACGATGCTATCGATTGTGTGGTCATGTGTTCGAGGTCCGTGCAGTGCTTTATCATTTTCCTAACATTTTTCATCAGTCGACACCTGGGAATGAGCCGGCCTGTTTTGCCTGTTCTGTTAGCGAAAGCTATTCAGCTTGACGCTCACGGGCATCCGATAGGGACTCTCCATAGCAGCTCCATGTGGCCTCAAGTCTTGCCAAACATGACATTTTTTTGGACCTTGCGTGGAGTTAAGCGCTCGTTTGCGAACGGGCGCCTGAAGGCGCAGTCTTCCAGACATTTTTTACATTGGTCGACACCTGGCTTGCCGCTCACGGGCGTCCGATAGGGGCTCTCCATAGCAGCTCTATGTGGACTCAAGTCTTGTAAAATATGACATTTTCTGGACCTTGCCTAGAGTTAAGCGCCTGTTTGCGAGCGGGCACCTGAAGGCGCAGTTTTCTTGACATTTTTACATCTCTCGACACCTGGCTTGACGCTCATGGGCGTCCGATAGGGGCTCTCCATAGCAGTTCCATGTGGCCTCAAGACTTGTAAAACTTGACATTTTCTAAAACCTGAAGTTACAGTTTGTCGGGCTCAACGAACTTTTTCTCTCTGTTGTTAAAAAGAGAAAGGGAATCGTGAGCGTGCGTTGGGTGAAAATCGAACCAGAGACCAACTTGTCAACCGTACGTTGCACTAACCAACACACCCTCCTGACCATATATGCTCAGTTACATATTTTTACCCTTTACATCTATTTCCTTTCCCTTTTTCTATTTCTATTTCTTTTTCTTTTTTCCTTTTTATTCAGAATGGTTTTCTTTGTTTTTATTCCTTTTGTAATAAATCAATGAACTTTCTTAAAAAGCGATGATTTTTTTCGAAATCATGAACAATTTTATCAACTAGATGATTTTTTTTAAATCCATAAACTTTTTTCAAAATCGATGAACTCTCTCCAAATCCAATGAACTTTTTCCCAAATTCGATAAATCCTTTCCAAAATGAATGATTTTTTTTCCAATTCGATGAACCTTTTTCAAAATGAATGAATTTTTTTCAAATTCGCTGAACCTTTTCCAAATTCCATGAATTTTTTCCAAATCCAATGAACTTTTTTGCAAATTCGATTAACTCTTTTCCAAATTCAACAAACTTTTTTTCAAATCGATGAATTATTTTTTGACATGATGATTTTTTTAAAAAAATTGTGTTTTTTACTAAATTTTTTGAACTTTATTAATTTTTCTTATACCTTTTCAAATCTGTGAATTTTTTAAACTCACGATTTTTTTTAAATTAGTATCTTTTATTGATTTCATGAACTTTTTTTCAATATTTGTGAACTTTTTTTAATACATGAGCCTTTTCGTTTTTGAACAAAATCATGTTTTTTTAAAAAATCTGTGAAGTTGCGGTTTTTGATTAGTAGTAGCAGGTAGCCCTAGTTGTTTGTCGGGCGGGTTCGGAAAGCATCGGCGTGAGTACGAATCTACAGTGCAACAACTCTTTTTTAGGATTTTTTTTTGTCCGCTGGCGTTAGGCGTTCGTGGGCCGGCCCAAAAGGGCGCTGCAGCGAGCGCCAGTTGGTTTAGATAGCGCTGAAGGCGGAGTAGGAGCTCCCGGAGTATTCCGCGGGAGCTATAAACTCGCCTACCGTGACGTTATGTGGCTTTTGCAACCCCATGACTCAAATATAATCACATTTTTTTGAGGTTTTTGATGAATAAAGAGTTACTTTACCCTTAAAAGAACTTACCGCGAGGCCAAACTCCATCTTGCAGTAGGCGAGCCCTAGAAGGGTCGGCCTAATATGGCTTCCTCGGGAGCAGGTTTCTACGCGGATTTTTTTCTGTGTTTTCTTTGCCAAGTTTCATCGTTTTTTCTGGTATTTTCCATTTCTGTGTTTTTTTAACCTTTTTTGGGTTTTAGATTTTTCTTTGTCAAATCTTCATATACATGTTGTACATTTTGCGTATACATCTTCAACTTTTCTTAAATACATGATTAACATTTTTTAAGGACACACATGTTGAACATTTTTTAATATTGGTTAAATATTTCCAAATACAAGTTGAACATATTTTTTAAATGACATGGAACTTTTTTGGACTACGCAAACATTTGGTAATGTAATACAAACATTTTTTTTGAAAAATATCACGAACATTTGTTTGGAACATATGAATATTTTTTACATGTCACATACATTTTATTGAATGGGAGGAAACATTTTTTGGAATTATGTGAATATATATTTTACACTGTATAAAATTTTGGTAAAATGTCATAGAAATTTGATTTTGACATGCGTGAACATTTGTTAAATGTCGCGAACAATTTTTTTGAATGCTATCAATATTTTCTAAAAATTACACTAACATATTTTTACACTGTGTTATATGAAATTCCAATTTGCAATGAACATCTATTCTATTCTATACTAAAAGCAAAATACAGATCAAATTAGGTTGAAAATCTTTATTGTAAAACGTTACCCTCCCTATCCTAGATTTGCTCAAAAAAAGCAGAACAATTCCTCGAGAACTTCGCTCATGTGCAACACCCCGCCTGTCTCAGCAAGATGCCGGGATGCAAATCCACCATGAACTTCGCTCATGTGCAGCACCCCGCCAGTCCCGCCTATCCTTACGAACCGTGACAACCAGACAATAATAGTAAAGTCAAAGAGTTCAAAGGACAACATGCAATTCACAAATCTCATAAGATGAACTCTAGTTTGTGCTAGTACCTATTGTCTTGCGCGATATGATATCCTCTTTACATGTTTATGTTAGTAGTCTTCTTGACGTTGGGTGAAGCCAACCATCCAACATATGTCAATTTTGGACAAAAGGTTACTACTGTTGGCGAACTGGCTGGTTGCGTAGGTGGGTGTGTGACAGACCCTATCTCCCTTCGCCCCGCATGATTGCAGCAGGGATAAACGAAGACCACTTATATGCTTGCTACCTCTTGAGCTTGCGTTGGTTTTTCTCTTGAAGAGGAAAGGATGATGCAGCAAAGTAGAGTAACTATTTCCCTCAGTTTTGAGAACCAAGGTATC
The DNA here is from genome assembly GCF_003073215.2 of Triticum urartu. Lineage (NCBI taxonomy): Eukaryota > Viridiplantae > Streptophyta > Magnoliopsida > Poales > Poaceae > Triticum > Triticum urartu. The sequence continues at coordinate 608,400,497 of NC_053028.1, forward strand.
AATCCAGTAGGAGACAACGCAACAAGCCACCGAATACGTGCACAAACAAACACTAACTTGCACCCAACGCGATAAAGGGGTTGTCAATCCCTTCACGGTTATTTGCAAAGTGAGATCTGATATAGATGCATAAACAGTAAAGTAATATTTTTGGTATTTTTGGTTTATGGAACGGAAAGGAAAAGATTGCAAAAGAAAGTAAATCGGAAACTAAAATTGTAGTTCGGAAACATATATGATGGAAAATAGACCCGGGGGCCATAGGTTTCACTAGAGGCCTCTCTCAAGATAGAAATTATTACGGTGGGTGAACAAATTACTGCCGAGCAATTGATAGAAAAGAGAAAAGTTATGACGATATCTAAGGCAATGATCATGAATATAGGCATCACGTCAGTGTCATGTAGACCGAAACGATTCTGCATCTACTACTATTACTTCACACATCGACCGACTCCTGCCTGCATCTAGAGTATTAAGCTCATAAGAACAGAGTAACGCATTAAGTAAGATGACATGATGTAGCGGGATTAACTCAAGCAATATGATAAAAAAACCATCTTGTTATCCTCGATGGCAACAATACAATACGTGTCGGTTCCCCTTTTGTCATTCGGATCGAGCACCGCAAGATTGAACCCAAAGCTAAGCACTTCTCCCATTGCAAGAAAAATCAATCTAGTTGGCCAAACCAAATCGATAATTCAAAAAGACTTGCAAAGATATCAAATCATGCATAAAAGAATTCAAAGGAGATTCAAATAATATTCATAGATAAGCTGATCATAAATCCACAATTCATCGGATCTCGGCAAACACACCGCAAAAGAGTATTACATCGAATAGATCTCCAAGAATATCGAGGAGAACATGGTATTGAGAATCAAAGAGAGAGAGAGAGAATAAGCCATATAGCTACTAGCTATGGACTCGTAGGTCCGTGGTAAACTACTCACGCTTCATCGGAGAGGCAATGGTGTTGATGTAGAAGTCCTCCGTGATCGAATCCCCCTCCGGAAGGATGCCGGAAAAGGTCCCTAGATGGGATATCACTGGTACAGAAGGTTGCGGCGATGGAAAAGTGGTTTCGTGGCTCCCCTGGAAGTTTTCAGGGTATTTGAGAATATATGTGAGGAAGATCTAGGTCAGGGGGTCACCGAGGGGCCCACAAGGTCGGGGGCGCGCCCTACCCCCTGGGCGCGCCCTCCATCCTTGTGGCCGCCTTGTGGCTCTGCTGACTTGCACTCCAAGTCTCCTGGGTGTCTTCTGGTCCAAGAAAAATCATCGCGAAAGTTTTATTCCGTTTGGACTCCGTTTGGTATTCCTTTTCTACGAAACTCTAAAACAAGGAAAAACAGAAACTAGCACTGGCACTGAGCTGTAGGTTAATAGGATAGTCCCAAAAATCATACAAAATAGCATATTAATGCATATAAAACACCCAAAACAGATAATATAATAGCATGGAACAATAAAAAATTATAGATACGTTGGAGACGTATCAAGCATCCCCAAGCTTAATTCCTGCTCGTCCTCGAGTAAGTAAATGATAAAAACAGAATTTTTGATGTCGAATACTACCTAACATATTTATCCATGTAATTCTCTTTATTGTGGCATGAATGTTCAGATTTGTAAGATTCAAAATAAAAGTTTAATATTGACATAAAAACAATAATACTTCAAGCATACCAACAAATAATTATGTCTTCTCAAAATAACATGGCCAAAGAAAGCTTATCCCAACAAAAAAATATAGTCTGGCTTGCTCCATCTTCGTCACACAAAATATTCAAATAATGCACAACCCCGATGACAAGCCAAGAAATTGTTTCATACTTTTGATGTTCTCAAACCTTTTCAACTTTCACGCAATACATGAGCGTGAGCCATGGACATATCACTATAGGTAGAATAGACGGTGGTTGTGGAGAAGACAAAAAGAAGGAGATAGCCTCACATCAACTAGGCATATCAACGGGCTATGGAGATGCCCATTAATAGATATCAATGTGAGTTAGTAGGGATTGCCATGCAAAGGATGCACTAGAGCTATAAGGTTATGAAAGCTCAAAAAAAGAAAACTAAGTGGGTATGCATCCAACTTGCTTGCTCATGAAGACCTAGGGCATTTTGAGGAAGCCCATCGTTGGAATATACCAGCCAAGTTCTATAATGAAAAATTCCTACTAGTATATGAAAGTGATATCATAGGAGACTCTCTATCATGAAGATCATGGTGCTACTTTGAAGCACACGTGTGGCAAAAAGGATAGTAACATTGTCCCTTCTCTCTTTTCTCTCATTTTTTTCTTTTTTTGGGCCTACTCTTTTTTCATTTGGCCTTTCTCCCTTTTTATTTCCCCACATGGGACAATCTCTAATAATGAAGATCATCACACTTTTATTTACTTACAACTCGAAAATTACAACTCGATACTAGAACAAAAATATGACTCTATATGAATGCCTCCGGCGGTGTACCGGGATGTGCAATGAATCAAGAGCGACATGTATAAAAAAGGATGAACGGTGGCTTTGCCACAAATACGATGTCAACTACATGATCATGCAAAGCAATATGACAATGATGGAACGTGTCATAGTAAACAGAACGGTGGAAAGTTGCATGGCAATATATCTCAGAATGGCTATGGAAATGCCATAATAGGTAGGTATGATGGTTGTTTTGAGAAATGATATGTGGTGGGTTTATGGTACCGGCGAGAGTTGCGCGGTACTAGAGAGGCTAGCAATTGCGGAAAGGTGAGAGTGCGTATAATCCATGGACTCAACATTAGTCAGAAAGAACTCACATACTTATTGCAAAAATCTATTAGTCATCAAAACAAAGTACTACGCGCATGCTCCCAGGGGGATAGATTGGTAGGAAAATACCATCGCTCGTCCCCGACCGCCACTCATAAGGAAGACAATCAAAAAACATCTCATGCTCCAACTTCGTTGCATAATGGTTCACCATACGTGCATGCTACGGGACTCACAAACCTTAACACAAGTATTTCTCAAATTCACAACTACTTACTAGCATGACTCTAATATCACAATCTTCATATCTCAAAACAATCATAAGGAATCACACTTCTCATAGTATTCAATGCATTTTATATGAAAGTTTTTATTATATCCCTCTTGGATGCCTATCATATTAGGACTAATTTTATAACCAAAGCAAATTACCATGCTTTTCTAAAGACTCAAAATAATATAAATGAAGTACGAGAGTTCAACAATTTCTCTAAAATAAAACCACTGCTGTGCTAAAAAGATATAAGTGAAGCACTAGAGCAATTTTGCCTAGCTCAAAAAATATAAGTGAAGCACATAGAGCATTCAAATAAATCATGATTCATGCGTGTCTCTCCCAAAAGGTGTGTACAACAAGGATGATTGTGGCAAACTAAAAGTCAAAGACTCAAATCATGCAAGACGCTCCAAGAAAAACACATATCATGCGGTGAATAAAAATATAGCCTCAAGTAAAGTTACCAATAGACGAAGACAAAAGAGGGGATGCCTTCCTGGGGCATCCCCAATCTTAGGCCCTTTGGACTCCTTGAATAGTACCTTGGGGTGCCTTGGGCATCCCCAAGCATAGGCTCTTGCCACTCCTTATTCCATAGTCCATCAAATCCTTACCCAAAACTTGAAAACTTCACAACACAAAAATTCAACAGAAAATCTCGTAAGCTCCGTTAGTATAGGAAAATAAATCACCACTTTTGGTACTGTTGTGAACTCATTCTTTATTTATATTGGTGTAATCTATACTATATTCCAACTTTTCCATGGTTCATACCCCCCGATACTAGCCATAGATTCATCAAAATAAGCAAACAACACGCGAAAAACAGAATCTATCAAAAAAAGAACAGTCTAGCAATCTGGATATTTCGAATACTTCTGTAACTCCAAAAATCCTGAGAAATTAGGAAGTCCTAGGCGAATCTTTTCGAAAATCGTTTTAGAAATGGGGGAGAGGAAAATGAGAGGCGAATGGCAAATAATGTAAGTCGAGGGATGAGAGTTTATGATGGGTACTTGGTATGTCTCGGCTTGGCGTAGATCTTCCCGGCAACGGTGCCAGAAATCCTTCCTGCTATCTCTTGAGCTTGCGTTAGTTTTTCCCTTGAAGAGGAAAGGGTGATGCAACAAAGTAGAGTAAGTATTTCCCTCAGTTTTGAGAACCAAGGTATCAATCCAGTAGGAGACAACGCAACAAGCCACCGAATACCTGCACAAACAAACACCAACTTGCACCCAACGAGACAAAGGGGTTGTCAATCCCTTCACGGTTATTTGCAAAGTGAGATCTGATATAGATGGATAAACGGTAAAGTAATATTTTTGGCTTATGGAACGGAAAGTAAAAGATTACAAAAGAAAGTAAATCGGAAACTAAAATTGTAGTTCGGAAACATATATGATGGAAAATAGACCCGGGGGCCATAGGTTTCACTAGAGGCCTCTCTCAAGATAGAAATTATTACGGTGGGTGAACAAATTACTGCCGAGCAATTGATAGAAAAGCGCAAAGTTATGATGATATCTAAGGCAATGATCATGAATATAGGCATCACGCCCGTGTCAAGTAGACCGAAATGATTCTGCATCTACTACTATTACGCCACACATCGACCGACTCATGCCTGCATCTAGAGTACTAAGTTCATAAGAACAAAGTAACGCATTAAGTAAGATGACATGATGTAGCGGGATTAACTCAAGCAATATGATGAAAACCCCATATTGTTATCCTCGATGGCAACAATACAATACGTGTCGGTTCCCCTTTTGTCATTAGGATCGAGCACCGCAAGATTGAACCCAAAGCTAAGCACTTCTCCCATTGCAAGAAAAATCAATCTAGTTGGCCAAACCAAATCGATAATTCGAAGAGACTTGCAAAGATATCAAATCATGCATAAAAGAATTCAAAGGAGATTCAAATAATATTCATAGATAAGCTTATCATAAATCCACAATTCATTGGATCTCGGCAAACACACCGCAAAAGAGTATTACATCGAATAGATCTCCAAGAACATCAAGGAGAACATGGTATTGAGAAAAGAGAGAGAAGAAGCCATCTAGCTACTAGCTATGGACCCGTAGGTCTGTGGTAAACTACTCATGCTTCATCGGAGAGGCAATGGTGTTGATGTAGAAGCCCTCTGTGATCGAATCCCCCTCCGGCAGGATGCCGGAAAAGGTCCCTAGATGGGATCTCACGAGTACAGAAGGTTGCGGCGGTGGAAAAGTGATTTCATGGCTCCCCTGGAAGTTTTCAGGGTGTTTGAGAATATATAGGAGGAAGATCTAGGCCAGGGGGTCACTGATGGGCCCATAAGGTTGGGGGGCGCACCCTCCACCCTGGTGGCTGTTGGGGAACGTAGCATGCAATTTCAAAAATTTCCTACGCTCACGCAAGATCTATCTAGGAGATGCATATCAACGAGAGGGGGAGAGTGTTTCCACGTACCCTCGTAGACCGAAAGCGGAGGAATTTGACAACACAGTTGATGTAGTCGAACTTCTTCTCGTTTTGACCGATCAAGCACCGAACGTACGGCACCTCCGAGTTCTACACACATTCAACTCGATGACGTCCCTCGAACTCTTGATCCAGCAAAGTGTCGAGGGAGAGTTCCGTCAGCACGACAGCGTGGTGACGGTGATGGTGAAGTGATCCGCGCAGGGCTTCGCCTAAGCACTACATGAATATGACCAGAGGCGTAAACTGTGGAGGGGGGCGCCGCACACGGCTAACAATGTTTGTTATGTGTTCTAGCGGTGCCCCCCTATATATATATATATATATATATATATATATAGGTTGGAGGGGAGAAGAGGCAGCCAAGGGGGTGCCCCAAGTAGGAGGAATCCTACTTGGGGTCCTCCCAATTCGGCCTCCCCCCTTTCCTATTCCTATTCGGAGTAGGAAGGGAGGAGGGGGAAGGGGGAATCCTATTCCCTTTTTCCTTTCCATCTCCCACTTTCCTTCTCCAATTTGGCCAGCTCATATGGGGAGGGGGGCGCACAAGCCCCTTAGTGGCTGGCGTGTTTCCTCTCTTGGCCCATTAGGCCCATATAGCTTGCCGGGGTTGCCCGGAACCCCTTCCGGTGACCCGATACGTACCCGGTACGCCTAGAACACTTACGGTGTCCGAATACTATCGTACTATATATGCATATTTACCTCTCGACCATTTCGAGATTCCTCGTCATGTCCGTGATCTCATCCGGGACTCCGAACAACATTTGGTCACCAAATCACATAACTCATATAATACAAAATCATCATCGAACGTTAAGCGTGCGGACCCTACGAGTTCGAGAACTATGTAGACATGACCGAGACACCTCTCCGGTCAATAACCAATAGCGGAACCTAGATGCTCATATTGGTTCCTACATATTCTATGAAGATCTTTATCGATCAAACCGTAATGACAACATATGGTATTCCCTTTGTCATCGGTATGTTATTTGCCCGAGATTCGATCGTCAGTATCTTCATACCTAGTTCAATCTCGTTACCGGTAAGTCTCTTTACTCATTCCGTAATGCATCATCCCACAACTAACTCATTAGTCACATTTCTTGCAAGGCTTATCATGATGTGCATTACCGAGAGGGCCCAGAGATACTTCTCCGATACTCGGAGTGACAAATCCTAATCTCGATCTATGCCAACCCAACAAACACCTTCGGAGATACCTGTAGAGCATATTTATAATCATCCATTTATGTTGTGACGTTTGATAGCACACAAGGTATTCCTCCGGTATCCGGGAGTTGCATAATCTCATAGTCAAAGGAATATGTATAAGTCATGAAGAAAGCAATAGCAATAAAACTGAACGATGATAATGCTAAGCTAACGGATGGGTCTTGTCCATCACATCATTCTCCTAATGATGTGATCCCGTTTATCAAATGACAACACATGTCTATGGTTAGGAAACTTAACCATCTTTGATTAACGAGCTAGTCTACTAGAGGCTTACTAGGGACATAGTGTTTTGTCTATGTATCCACACATGTATCAAATTTCTGGTTAATAAAATTCTAGCATGAATAATAAAAATTTATCATGATATAAGGAAATATAAAATAACAACTTTATTATTGCCTCTAGGGCATATTTCCTTCGGTGGACACCTCATGGCTCTTCTGACTTGCACTCCAAATCTCCTGGGTGTCTTCTGGTCCAAGAAAAATCATCGTGGAAGTTTTATTCCGTTTGGACTCCCTTTGGTATTCCTTTTCTGCGAAACTCTAAAACAAGGAAAAAACAGAAACTGGCACTGGGCTCTAGGCTAATAGGTTAGTCCCAAAAATCATATAAGCATATTAATTCATATAAAACATCCAAAATAGACAATATAATAGCATGGAACAATAAAAAATTATAGATACGTTGGAGACGTATCAAGGCTGTGTCCACGGGGACCTTTTTCCCCTTAATCACCGTTTGGTAACCGGAGTGGGAAAGAACGGTGGCGGCTTTTTTGTGATATTGGGCTGCCGCGCGTATGCACGTATCTGTACCGGCTCCGCCCATAAAGAGAAACATGTGAAGGCTTAGTATTCATAGAACTTAGGGGCAATGATGACTCGAAACACCTCGAGAATACCATTATTACTAAAATGTTGCCCCTTTATTTTATCCACTGTTTTATTGACGTTTTCACCCCCGTGTAGTTTTTTTAGTCAAAACCACCCTTATTACCGTTCCGTTAGTTACCGACGAATAGACTATTTCTAGATATCGCTCTAGGTATGATGTAGCCACGTAAGTGATGACGCAGCTGCGGGGTTGGTAGTTACCTGTGCAACAACAGTCCCTTCGGATCGACATACTGTACTTACCGCGAATTGCAATAGCCATGTGCCCTTGCAGGTCATCAAGCTTTTCTGGCGCTGTTGCCTGAGAGAAATAGCGCTCGGTTATTACCTTCCCGCTCACACATAGTTTATTTTGTTAGTTGTTACTTATATCAAAAAAATAAAAAATCTACTAAACATATCTTCTAAGATGTTTGTCCAGGAATATATGGAACTTGCAATGAAGGAAAAGAGATACAAGAGTCAACCATTTTTGGCTACCGGTGAAGCAAAGTTGAAATAGTGGATTGGACTGGTAAAGAAAATACTCGTCCTTATACTCCATTCATATCTGGCATCATGCACATATTGTGGATCCAAAGAGCACCTACAATATCAATGTAAGTAGAATATTGATCCCGTATTAGCAAGATATAATATTCTTAGTAAATCCAATGCTAGTGTGGAGGTCTTACAGTTTGTGCTTCTTGCGGGTGCTCATGAGGTTCTACATTATATATTGCATTTGGACATAAGAGATGTTATCCTTGATAGAATTTATACTGAGTTGCAACTTATCCATAATTCTTGCCTGGATAATTTCTATGATAATGCATTAGTTGTCAATGAGCAAGATCGGATTGCATCCGTCCCGGAAGAAGAAAAATCTTGCAGGAATCATAGAAAGATGAAGGAAAGGATGCAAACAATAAAGAGAAAACAACCCCAACGATGAATGGCTGAAAGAAATGGTAAGAGATCATGAATCAAATATTCATGAAACTAGCTTGCAGCAAAATAAAGGTGATCACAAAGAACAACTGAACTTGGACAAACAAGTGTGTTTAGAACAAAATAATGCATCGAGGAAGAAGAAGAGGAGGAACAAATTCACCCATGCCCACCTCTCCCACTTCCAAGAGTAACCTCTTGTACACACTTGATAAGTTCTTTGATGATGCAACTCTCAAGAAGAGTATTGTTTCTATGGATACATCATAACTGCTAGGAATGTTAAATATATGTGCATCTATGTTATGTTATATGTATCAAGTTTCTTTTAGAAGTTGCAGGTCTTAGGAAAACCTTGAGTTTTAGTTTTAGTGCACAAATACTTATGATGAGGTGGTAGCACACTACAACAGTAGTAAGATGAGTGCCTTCGAGGAAATCATACGATCTGTGTTATTCAAAAGTGCATGTAAATTATCCACAGAGATCAAAGCTGTTCAAGCTAGAAGGAAGGATGAAATTCTTGACTGGATGTATGGTTTTATGGATGGCGTGAATTATTATTTTGAAGAATACCTTTCAAGGAGCGACCTCGAACTCCTTGCTCCGGTAGTTATGCTTGTCTCCGAAGACGACATCGAGGTTGATCTGCCCTAGGGAGCGGACTTGGCGGCCTGGCACCACCCCATGAAACCCACATCCGACCTCTGCAGGTTGGACAGTGAGATCTTCATCTTCTTTAGGGTGCTAGAAAAGATAATATTGAGACCGTTCCTCCATCCATTAGGACGCGTGAGAGGCGGCAGCCTCACATGATTGGATCTAGCACCAGGGCTTGCTTGCCTGAATGGACGATGTCCTTGGGGTAATCCCCAATGTCAAAGGTCACCATTTCCTGGGACCACGCAAGCTGTTTGCTGGTTGCCTTTTCTACCACGTAGATCGTGCGTCGTGCGAGTTTTTGGTTTTGGCGTGTATCCTCCGTCATAAATATCATGTTCCTAGAGGTCTCATGAGCAGGCTGATGGCTTCGCGGAGCCCGTACAATGCCTCGCTTGCATTTCTATGCGAGATGGTCAGGGCCATCGTAGACCCCTACGGCCTGCCCTTGCTCACCGTACATGTGGTCGTCGAGGTGTGAGGGTGAGATGTCGAAAATTTGCCCTGACCCATCGGCGACCACCTCAAAAGAGCCGAACGTAGGGCATTGGCCTAGAGGGAGCACGACGGCCACTTATGACTCTTCACACCTGGTTATATCTCCGATCAACATCACTCGTGCCTGGCGCGCCAACTGACAGAACGAAATACCTTTAGATTCCTCGATAGGGGTCATGACGAGATCAGAAGTACCAGAAGGGAGTCTACACACACAGTTTACCCAGGTTCATACCTCCAAAGAGTAATACCCTACATCCTGCTTCTTCTTGTTATTCATGGTGAGGGGATACCTCGCGCAGAGGATTATAATGGTGTACGGGATTGCTACCGAGAGTTTGGATCTGTGATTGGATGATGAATGAGGCCCTAGACCTCCCTTTATATAGACAAGAGAGGTCTAGGCAAACACTTATTTCATATCGAATCATGTTTATTATAAATATAAGTTCAAGGACAAATGCACAATTCGATAAACAGGTACATATACTGAAGAACTACATAAACACCAAGTAAGAATGATGAACCACAATTGTACTAAAGACTGTAAAGAGAGAGTGTAGGATCGAAAGTATGTCTAGAGGGGGGGGGGTGATTAGACTACTTGACCAAATAAAAATCTAGCCTTTTCCCAATTTTAGTTCTTGGCAGATTTTAGCTATCTTGGCACAAGTCAAGCAATCTCCACACAATTCAAGCAAGCATGCAAAAGAGTATATGAGCAGCGAAAAGTAAAGCATGCAACTTGCAATAATGTAAAGGGAAGGGTTTGGAGGATTCAAACGCAATTGGAGACACGGATGTTTTTGTCGTGGTTCCGATAGGTGGTGCTATCGTACATCCACGTTGATGGAGACTTCAACCCATGGAGGGTAATGGTTGCGTGAGTCCACGGAGGGCTCCACCCACGAAGGGTCCATGAAGAAGCAACCTTGTCTATTCCATCACGGCCGTCGCCCACGAAGGACTTGCCTCACTAGCGGTAGATCTTCATGAAGTAGGCGATCTCCTTGCCCTTACAAACTCCTTGGTTCAACTCCACAATCTTGTCGGAGGCTCCCAAGTGACACCTAGCCAATCTAGGAGACACCACTCTCCAAGAAGTAACAAATGGTGTGTTGATGATGAACTCCTTGCTCTTGTGCTTCAAATGATAGTCTCCCCAACACTCAACTCTCTCTCACAGGATTTGGATTTGGTGGAAAGAAGATTTGAGTGGAAAGCAACTTGGGGAAGGCTAGAGATCAAGATTCATATAGTTGGAATGGAATATCTTGACCTCAACACAAGTGTAGGTGGTTCTCTCTCAGAAAATGTGTATTGGAAGTGTAGGTATGTTCTGATGGCTCTCTCCATGAATGAAGAGTGGGTGGAGGGGTATATATAGCCTCCACACAAAATCTAACCGTTACACACAATTTGCCAAACTCGGTGGGACCGAATGGTTAAACTCGGTCGGACCCATTCAGCAAACCTAGTGACCGTTAGGATTTTCGGTGGGACTGAGATGCAACTCGGTAGGACCGATATGGTTAGGGTTAGGGCATAACGTAATCTCGGTGTGACCGATTACACAAACTCGGTGGGACCGATTTTGTTAATAAGCTAACCAGAGAGTTGGTCAGGTAAACTCGGTGGGACCGATTCTCTCATCTCGGTGAGACCGAAATGTTACAAAAGGGAAACAGAGAGTTTACATTGCAATCTCGGTGGGACCGATCGCTCATCTCGGTAAGACCGAAACGTTACGAAGGGAAACAGAGAGATTACAATCCCATCTCGGTGAGACCGAGATCCCTATCGGTGAGACCGATTTGCCTAGGGTTTGTGGCAGTGGCTATGACATTTGAAACTCGGTGGCGCCAGATAGAAAGAATCGGTGGGGCCGAGTTTGACTTTTGGTTTAGGTCATATGTGGATGTGGGAAGGTAGTTGAGGATTTTGGAGCATATCACTAAGCATTCTGAGCAAGCAAGCCATTAAGCAACACCTCATCCCTCCTTGATAGTATTGGCTTTTCCTATAGACTCAATGTGATCTTGGATCACTAAAATATAAAATGTAGAGTCTTGAGCTTCAAGCTTGAGCCAAACTTTTTGTCCTTAGAATTTTGAGGGATCCACTTTCCTCATCCATGCCATGCCATTCATTGAGCTTTTCCTGAAATATTAATCTTGGAATAATGTTAGCTCAATGAGCTATATGTTGTTAGGAATTACCAAAACCACCTAGGGATAGTTGCACTTTCAATCTCCCCCTTTTTGGTAATTGATGACAACATATAGATCAAAGCTTCGACAAATGATAATAAGAGTGAAAGATATTGTCGCTTTGAGAAGTATGTGAAAAGCAAGAGCTCCCCCTAAATTTGTGCATATCTTAAGATTTGCTTTGGACTGCAAATGCACAATGAGTTAGGATCATGGGTTACTCTTGCATGTCACATACATCTTGGTGGAGCGCTCAAAATAATAAAGATTGAATACATGCACTCATCACCAAGCAAAGTGAATGATCATATAAGGATAAGTAAGATAATATCATCTAACAAGCATAAGTGTAGCTTATGATCAACCACATGATCATCAATGTCTCACAGATAATAACATAGTATCTCAAGCAATCAAAAGTAAACAAAGTTCAACCACCAAAGAAAGAGAGAATAAAAAGCAACGCTCTCTCTCGAAGCCTATGATCTATACATGTTTCTCCCCCTTTGGCAACAAGTTACCAAAAAGTTCATAGAAAATGCATAGCACTAAAACATCTCTCAAGCTTGGTCTTCAGGTGGTGGCATAGAGATGGCTCCTTAGACGAAGACTTCAGTCGAAGTAGATGGAGCTGATGGAGTAGGTGCTGGAGCTGGTTGCGCTGAAGCTGTAGCTGGTGCAGATGAAGTGGCTCTAGTGTCTGGAACAGGCACTGCAGCAGACCTCTGAGCTCTAGGCACTCTGGCAAATGCATCAGTGGTTGTCTCGCCCTTCCTCTCCTGCATGTCATCCTGTAGCTGCTCCACAACTGACTGAATCTCAGTTACCTTCACATCCAAGTCATAGAATTTTTGCTCCATGATTCTTTCCAAGCTCTCCTGGTTTTGAGTCTGGGTGGCCAGTCCCTTCTCAATCCTTAGAGTGGATGCAATCAGGTAGCCAAGCTGATCTTGCTTGCTCTTCAGGAGATACTGAGATGCTTCTTCAATAGTTGGCATCCTTGCAGCCTTTTCAGCTTTTGCCTTCTCCTTCTTGGCTTGTGCGTGCACAGAAGATGGTTCATCCTCATTCATAACCACAATGTTGTCCTCGAAGTCTGGATAGATAGGCATGTGCTCCTTGTCCAGCAGATATGTACCAGTGCCCATCTTGGAGTTGATTAGCTCCTGGATCTGTGGGGCATACCCACAACTCCTCTTCTGATCTGCAGCTGTCCTCTTGATAGTTTCAACTATTAGGCTCATGACTTTGAACTTCTGTGGGACATCAAAGATGTGAAGAAAGTTAATTGCATGGCCTTTGATCATCTTGTGATCACCTAACTTTGGCAAGAGAGTGTGCCTGAGGATCCAGTTGATGGTTGGCAAGCCTGACAGAAGGTAATGTACAGATCCAAACTTATGTGTCTCAAGAGCAGCATCTGGGATCTCCTTGAACATGTGTGCCATTGTGTTGTGATCCTTCTTCCTGTTGGCATAGACATCCAAGTCATCTTCACTCTCTTTTGGGGCATTGATCAACTTCGCCCATTCAGCAACCGTGGACTAGTACCTCGTACCTTCAGACATCCAGACAATCCTTCCATCTGGGTAGAAATGAGCTGTGGAGTAGAACTGCATGATGAGCTCATCATTCCATTTTGTGAGCTTCTGAGCCACAAACTTATCGACTCCACAAGCCTTGAAACTATCATGTACACCTGGATAGTGATCCTCATTCTCCTTGATGTAGTCCCAGTCGACCCATCTCATGTCACACACTATGGGCTTCTTGTCAAGCAACAATGTCTCACAGAAGTCCCGCTGTTCCTTTGTATGGAACCTGTAATCCACAGCAGTCCCTCCTGGTGGCATATGGATCTGACTCTCTCCATAGCCTCAGACCTGAGTCCTTCCTTATCTTCATGTTCTCAGCTACTGGATGAGCATCATTGTGATCTGGGATTTTGGGTTTGAGCTTCCTCGGGACTTGTCCTTCATCATCTTCATCAGCAGCAACTTCAGGCACTGGGGCCTTGTTCTTCTCAGCAGCTGGTATACTCCTGGTATTCCTCTTAGGTGCACTCTTGGTCTTGGAGGCTGCTTTGGGCGCTTCTTTGGGCTTTGATGTTGCAGCCCCTGACTTTATAGCATCACCCATCAGCTTTTGTGCCTTGGGTGCTGGTGCAGCAATCTCTTCTCCCTCTTCCTCTTCAGAATCTCTCATGATTGAGGATCTCCCAAGCACTCTAGCAGTGGTCTTTTTGATCCTCTCCTTCCTCTTCTTCCCTTCTATAGTAGCCTATTTGGGTTCAGATCCCAAAGGGACTTGAGTAGATGCTCTGGCCTTAGACATTGGAATTCTCTTTGCAGGAACCTTTTGCTTCATGCCTGGCTTGGTGGCAGCAGTAGTGCTATATTCCTTCTTAACCACTTTCTTCTTGGAAGTGGCCTCATCCTCAACTGCCACATAGTCTTCATCCTCAGATTCAGAGGTCTTCTTCTTTCTGGCCCTGGTGGCAGCTTTGGGTAAGTTGCTTGGGGTGCTCCTCCTACCATCATCTGAACTGCTAGAGGGACTAGTGCCCTCACTCAGGTGAACCTGCTCCTCTGACCTGTTCTGGCTGTCACTCTGATCAGACATATTGCAAACACTGACAGCAGACCCTGTGAATAGATACAGATGAGATAGAGTGGATTAGCATCACAAAATGCAGAGGTTTTTGCAAAAGAATGAGTCAAAAACTTAGTTTTAGTTTTCCATAGAAAGCATTTCGGATCAACCGATTTGTAAACTCGGTGATACCGAAGCAGCTGTTGGAACCTAAACTAGTGAACTCAGTCAGACCGAGTCACAATTCGGTGGCACCGAGACTGTTAGGGTTTCACAAAGTCCTGAACTCGGTCACACCGATTTGCAATTCTCGGTCAGACCGAAAATTACATGTGCAATGGCCTGAGCCGAATCGGTGGTACTGAGTTGCACAACTCGTTGGGTCCGAGATGGTTTCGGCGGAAACCTAACCCTAAATTTTCAATTCACGACTAAACTACGGAGTGTTTTGACTGGATAAGAATGATCTCAATCGTGGCAAGATACATGGCGAACACAATGTGCTAGGAATCACATAGGGATAGCACAGTGATCGAGTTCATACCCTAGTTCGGCAATGAACTCGCTACGACGGCAACGGCGGGGATGATTCCCGTTGACGGCGGCAGAGACCAGCGGCAGGAGGTGGCTGGCGACGAGGAAGACGATCCGGAGACCCTGGAGGCAGAGCGGGCTAAGCGCGGGTCGAGGAGGTTCGGAAAGTTTTCCAAAATTTGACCCGTGGGTATATATAGCCCGACCCTGTCGGTGTGACCGAGTGGAACAACTCGGTGGCACCGAGATTCATAACTGCAATTAGTTACTGAAACTCGGTGTGACCGAAAGGTTCAAATCGGTTGCACCGAGATTGAAAACCTAGATCGACTTAGTGATCTCGGTATGACCGAAATGGATGAATCGGTCAGACCGAAACGCACAAAGAAGTTTTGGAATTTTAAGTCTATGACGAATCGGGGACTCCGAGTGCTCCTCACACAGAGTGGTTCGAATATGACTTGATCAAATTTTGTGATGTAGCATGAATAGAGTTTGAGACGAGAAAAGCATAGATAGCTAGAGAGGGTTCTTAGGCATTCTTGTCCATCCACTTGGCAAAAGAAAAGAAAACCAATCAATCAAAACAACAAGTGGATGTCCTCGAATGAGTAAAATATGCAATCAACATGCTCACACAATAAAATGGCAATTGAAATATGTGGCAAAGCATGCACAACCAATTCTAGCATCTATCAAACAATTTGCGATGACTAGGTCATCTATATATGAGTATATTGACTTAGGAGTCAAATGAGAACATTTGATCATAGGTCATATTGATCATTTAAGCACAAGTGGGGTTACCACTTTTACATAAAGCATTGTTTTGTTCACACCATTAGAGTTGCTTTAGCTCAATTCTTATAGTAAAGCTCCCCCTAGATGTGAGATCCCCCCTAAGAGGGATGAACTAACCTTGGGTTTTGTCGATGATGACTTCATGTAGATGTTGAAGATGTGGATGCTCAATGTTGATGTAGATCATTTGAAGCTATCCATTGGACTGAGTTGCACTTTCAATACCTACATGGGTTAGTCCCACAAGGAACAAACAAGGATATCCATAGACATAAAGTGATGCACACACAAGATGATGTATATGAAAGCTTTTAGGTTACCTTGTCCCTTGTCTTACCAACAAGAGGGTTTGTGACTCCTTGAACTAGTGCAAGATGTGGAAGTTGATTGCACTTGTTCTTGCCAAGATGATAAGAGTGAAGTATGTTGGCGGAGTCACCCTCAAGAACTCTCTAGTTCTTCTTCTTCGGGATCCACACCATCTTGATGGGAATCCTTGGTGTTGTAGTTGTACTTGATGAAGTGGAACTTGAAGTAGTCTTGGGAACCCACTTGACCAAGGCCTTAGGAGCTTCTTCAAATGCATCAATTTCCTCTTGAAGCTTGTCCTTGCCTTTTTGCTTGTGGTCTTGTGGTGGAAGATCATCTTGAGCTTGTGTCCCTTTGAAAGAAGTAGGATCATACTTCTCTTGTTGAGGAACAAACTTCGTCTTGGGGTATTGATCTTCTTCCCACTCAACTCCATTGGCATTGAACTTTTGTTCAAAACCAACACCTTGATTCTTCCGGTGCCTTCCTTGCTTGCGTACAATTTCCTCGAATTGCTTACTTCTGGCAAGGCTCTTGTAAACACCTTTCTCTATAATTCCCTTCAATAAGCTATTTTCTTTCTCAAGTGTAACTTGGCTAAGAGAATCATTAGTGGAATCAAGAGAACTACTAAAAGCAAAAATATTGGATTTAGCATGATTATTGTTACTACTAGAGGAAGAATCTTTCTTGTTCTTGTTACTAGACTTGACTTGAGGCATGTAAGTGGATAAGAGTAAACGCTTGGCAATGTAAGAAGAACTTTTCTTACGAAGATCATCATTGATTGCTTTTAGGAACTCATGCTCTTGCTCAAGGTTGAGCTTTTCAAAGCGTAATTTCTCATGAGTCTTTAAAAGTTCTCGATGATCTCCTAAGATAGTTTCATGAGCTAACTTAAGAGTGTTTAGTTCTTTAGTTAGAGACCCAATCTTCTCCTTATAATTTTCATTATTTTTATCTTGATTAGCATGATTAATTGACGTTTCATCACATTATTCATCACTAGAGTTGTCAACAAGTAAATCATCATCACCTAACAAGTCATCTTCATCACTATTGAAATCAACATACTCGGGGTGTGATACCTTTGGGCCTTTAGCCATGAAGCATGTTCAACTCCTTCATTTGGTGAGTCAAATATGTCGTAGGAGTTGGTTGTCACAAGTGCTAGACCGGCAACACCTTCATCTTGAGTATATTCGGAGTCGGAGTGATAGCTTCTCTCAGAGTGGTTGTCGGAGTCGGAGCCGGATACCCATTCACCAACATAAGCTTGATGTCTTAGTTTTGTGTAGCTCCTTGATGACTTGTCCTTTCTTTCCGAATCCTTGCTTCTCCGTGAGGGTCTTCGTTCATAACAATCATCTCTACTCCTTCTTTCTCTAGATGGTGATTCTTCTCTTCTACTTCTTCTCTTGGGAGAATCTTCTCTTCTCTTGTAGGGGGCCGTACACTCATTGGAATAGTGTCCGGGCCTTCCACAATTGTAGTAGTTTCGCTCTCGACTAGAAGATCTTTTGTCATTGTAGGACCTTGACTTGGAGCTTCTCTCTTTGCTTCTACTCTTGTAGAACTTGTTGAAGTTCTTCACCATTAAGTTCAATTCTTCATTGAAGGTTTGTTTCTCACTCAATGATGTGGGGGCTTCACATGAGGCTTTGTAAGCACCACTTGATTTGTTGTGAAGTTCCTGTTTATCCTTGAGTGACATCTCATGAGTAACAATTCTTCCGATGACTTCCGTTGGCTTGAGATCTTTGTAATTTGGCATCATTTGGATCAATGTGCACACAGTATCATATTTTCCATCCAAGGCTCTTAGGATCTTCTTGATGATGAATCTATCGGTCATCTCTTCACTCCCTAAGCTGGCAATCTCATTTGTGATAAGAGCAAGCCTAGAGTACATTTCAGCAACACCTTCACCATCCTTCATTTTGAACTTGTCAAGTTGACTTTGAAGCACATCCAATTTGGATTCCTTGACGGAGTTGGTACCTTCGTGCATATCAATCAAAGTATCCCAAATTTCCTTTGCATTCTCAAGACGGCTGATTTTGTTGAATTCTTCCGGGCACAATCCGTTGAAGAGGAT